>NC_135075.1:13696780-13996780 GCF_051107435.1 Chaetodon auriga | reverse complement strand
TCATCTATGTCCACCTTAAGTGTTGTGCGTTTCTTCTTATTTGTTTATGCATTTGTTTCACAGTGTGTCAGATGCTGATGGGCAGATGAAGGTCACAGAAGTCGCTACCAGACCGCTGATTCAGGATCTCCTCAACCATGATGTGAGTTGATGCAACACCGACCGAATAAAGGACGCATGCATCACATGTTATGGCCACATCTAGTCTTACACACACTTGGCCTCACACGACTCCAGGAGTGATGATAAAATAGTTTACTGACTGATAGTATTAAATTATTTGATCATGTTTACTTAATGTAATCATCTGTTTAGGACTGCTACTTCCTGGATCAGGGAGGAACGAAGATCTTTGTGTGGAAGGGGAAGAAAGCAAACAAAGCTGAGAGACAGGCCGCTATGAACAGAGCTTTGGTGAGTGATTCTACATCAGACTTTCACATGTATCCTTAGCTTACGCTCCTTTACTCCTGACAGGGAGGATTTATTGCAGGATTGTTGTATTACCCTGTGTTAGTTTTAGCTAGGTGTTCCTAATAAACTGGCAGCGGGGTGTATTTCCCATGTTCCTTCTTGACTGGCTGTTATAGGAGTTCATCAAAGCGAAAAACTACCCGATCACCACAAATGTGGAGACGGTGAATGACGGGGCAGAGTCAGCTCTCTTCAAGCAGCTGTTCCAGAGGTGGACTGTAAGGGACCAGACTCAAGGTCTGGGCAAAACGCATACAAGAGGGAAAGTAGGTATGTGTCTTCTTAAATTCACAAAATTGCTATTGCCTCTGGAAAAAAAAAACAAAAAAAAAACTTTTTCTTCTTCTTTGTCTTCACTTGGTTTGTATTGTGACCACATGCTGCCTCAGCTCACATCACACAGGAAAAATTTGATGCCTCTCTGATGCACGTGATGCCAGAGGTCGCTGCACAGGAGCGAATGGTGGACAATGGCACAGGTCAAGTGGAGGTATGTGTGACAATTTGCACATCTGCACATTGTGGACAGTGCTGACACATTGTGATAATATACTGAAGTACAAACATGTTAATGCAAGAACATAACACCGTAATGTTAAATGTGATGGTGTTACCATGTTAACTGTGACATGCTAAGTCCTCAATAAAAATAAACATAATGCAACAATACTGTTCAGTCGTGCATGCTAATGTTGGTATGTTACATGACAAACATCCAGTCATAAAATGTCAGAGCTAGCAAGGTCACACTCCTACTGCCCTGACAGACACACATGTAGCTATGCAGCAGCAGCTTTCTGCCATTTGTGATTCAGTGTTAATTTACCTTTTTTAACATGCTCAGGTCTGGAGAATTGAGAACCTGGAGCTTGTCCCTGTGGACCCTGAATGGTACGGATACTTCTACGGGGGGGACTGCTACCTGATCCTCTACACTTACCTGGTTAACAGCAAGAGGTGTTACCTGCTCTACATATGGCAGGTGAGTAGGGAGTTGCTTACAAAAAGTTTATCCGTTGCTTGTCTGATTGTCACTGTATTATGGGATGAAATTAAACTACTTTACCACTTCTTATTTCAGGGGCGTCATGCCACACAGGATGAACTGGCAGCCTCAGCATTTCAGGCTGTGGACTTGGATCAGAAGTACGGTGACGAGCCAGTTCAAGTGAGAGTAACAATGGGCAAAGAACCAAGACACTTTATGGCCATTTTCAAGGGTAAAATGGTCATCTTCGAGGTAGGACTGTTGACCACTTACGATCATTTCTTTGGAAACAATCTGTTATATCAAGAGGAAAAATGCTATTTATGGCAGGTGTATATAGTTTTTATAAAAGCGCAGATTATTTCTCTTTCTTCTGTCAGGGGGGCACATCTGGAAAAGGGTCTTCTGACCCAGAACCACCAATAAGGTTGTTCCAGGTCCACGGCTCTGATCCGTCCAACACAAAAGCCTTTGAGGTTCCAGCTCTGGCCACCTCTCTGAACTCCAATGATGTGTTTTTACTGAAGAGCCAATCAGGAGTTTATCTGTGGTGTGGAAAGGTGAAGATGATTATACTTTTCAATGAGCTTTCTGGTACTATTTTGTGTTTTTGTTTTTTTGTTCACATCTGTGTGTCTGTGCCACATAAAGGTAAAAAATATATGATATACTTGGCCAAAGGTAAACCCACATCCAGAAAGGTTTGTCTACTTTTTTTGCAGGGCTGCTTTCATGGTTTGGTCTCAGCTCCTTAGTCCTGTTCAGTGAAATCTTAATGCCACAGAGTGCAGTGATACTTAAGAAAACAGATTGGAGAAGGCTCTTTTCTGTTTTAATATGACAATGCCAGGTCCAAAAAAAGCCCTGACCTCACCCTCGTCCAACACCTTTAGCCTCATGTGGAACGCAGGCTGTGAGCGAGGCCTGATGGCTCAATATCTGTGCCTGACCTCATTAATGAGCAAACCCCTGCAGCCAGGTCCAAAAATTGAATCAAAAGAATACAGTACAAAGACAAGATATTTAATGTTCAGACTGACAAACGTTCTTGGTTTTTGTAAATATACACTCATTCTGATTTGAAGCAGCAACATGTTTCAAACACATTGGGACAGGAGCAACTAAAGACTGGGAAAGATGTGGAATGTTCCAAAAACACCTGTTTGGAACATTCCACAGGTAAACAGGTTGATTGGTAACAGGTGATGGTGTCATGATTGGGTGTGAAAGGAGCATCCTGTAAAGGCTCAGTGGATCACAAGCAAGGACAGAGAGAGGTTCACCACTTTGTGAAAAACTGCGACCTCAAGTAGTTCTATAGTTTAAGAACAACGTGTCTCCATGCACAATTTGGGGATTTCACCTCCTGCAATCCATAATATTACCAAAGATTCAGAGAATCCAGAGAAATCACTGCACATAAGGCTGAAAACCAACAGTAAATGCCTGTGACCTTTGAGGAATAGTGTGCTGTGGTCTGATGAGTCCACGTTCCAAATTGCTTTTGGAAATCATGGATGTGGTGTCGTCCGGAGTAAAGAGGAACATGACCATCCAAAGGTACTGGACTGTCCTGCCTACAGTCCAGATCTGACTCCCATTGAAAATATGTGGTGCATTATGAAAGATCAAATATCTCGTCTTTGTACTGTATTCAAATTAATATAGTTTTAAAAGGATTTGCAAATCCCAACATTTTCTTTTTCATTTCCATATTACACAGTGTTTGGGGGGGTTGCACTATATCAAAATACTTCGACAGGAAGGACAAGAAGTTTCCTTGAGTCAAACGCTCTTTTGATCCAAATCACATTTGAAGTGTCAAACTTAACATTATGGTTCGTTTTGTCATCAGGGGTCAAGTGGAGATGAGAGAGCCATGGCAAAGGAGGTCAGCTCTGTGATTGGCCAGAAGTCACAGAGAGCCTCTGAGGAGATTGTAGCCGAGGGTCAGGAGCCCGTTGAATTCTGGGAGTTGCTTGGAGGGAAGGCTCCCTATGCGAGTGACAAGAGGTGATGCTGACACAAGTCTAATATCTTCAAATAAGCTTCATGAGTATAGAGCGAAGGTAACACTCACACCTGTCACTCCAGATTACAGCAGACAGTTCTAGACCACGAGCCACGCCTGTTCGAATGCTCCAATAAGACGGGCCGTTTCATCGTGACAGAAGTGACTCAGTTCACGCAGGATGACCTCTGTGAGGATGACATCATGCTGCTGGACACGTGGGACCAGGTGTTTCTCTGGATCGGCAAAGACGCCAATGAAGTGGAGCGCAGAGAAGCAGTGGTCACGAGCCAAGAGTACCTGCGCACCCACCCGGGCACCAGAGACCCAGACACCCCCATCATCCTGATCAAGCAGGGGTTTGAGCCGCCCACCTTCACTGGGTGGTTCGCAGCCTGGGACCCCTCCAAATGGAGTGTGAGTGGTTTGCCTTTGACTCAGAGCATCAACATGAACACTGATGAGTAGAGAAACATACGCTGAGAAACATTTCTGCCTTCTGCAGGGAGGAAAGAGCTACGAGGAGTTGAAGATGGAGCTGGGAGATGTGGTGTCACCTGTTAATGTTACAACGGTATGAAAAGTCTTTTTCTTGAGGAAATGACAGGAGAGACAGGACGGACAATGTTACAGTTAATGCTAATCGTATGGACCACCTATAAACTCAAAATGTGTTTTAAGAGACTGTTCAAAGCCACAACAACATGTTGATGGAGACACTTAGATTAAGAATTCTAACCTGAACCTGAACGTCTTCTTCTAGGAGCACAACTCTGTTGAAAGTGTGAGAAACTATCAGTCCTTTCCACCTGATGATCTGATCAACAAACATGCCAGCGAGCTGCCTGAAGGTGTTGACCCCTCCGAGAAAGAGGTTAGTGTGAGTGTGTGTGTGTGTGTGTGTGTGTGTGTGTGTGTGTGTGTGTGTGTGTGTGTTACACATACGCTTATCAGGAGATCAAAGCTAAAGCTTTATTAGGAACTTTTACACTTTTATTAAGAAATTTGTATCGATAAACAACCAAAAAATGAAAATAAGCAGTTGCCTCCAAATGCCGCATGAACGATTAATTAATATTTCCTTAATTATTGGTAACTTCATTCTCCATATATGTTGGCTTGCAGGCCGTCTGCAGATAAATGTCACATTTTTGCATGTTTAGCTGACCTGCTGTCTCTATTTTCCCTGTAATTATTAAGAAATGTCATAGTTCTTTCTCAGAAACTTCCCGGGAAATTATTAGAAAAAATTACGAAAAAACACTTTTCCGTTAAATTTCTCCCAAATCTTCAAGTGAGAATCATTATGTACCTTGTTTGATTCAGTCATTATTATTCATGAATTAGTTAATCACTCAACATTTTGTGGACCTCGCTGTAACCATGATGCTTTGCTGCTGTGTGGTATCAGTGGTATTAGTGACAGATTGATGTGTTTCATCATCTCGAGCCAAAGAAAGCTGACGTGTCGCTCACTTGTTTTCAGAAACACCTGTCTGACGTGGACTTCAGCATCGTGTTTGGGATCACCAAAGACGACTTTGTGAGCCTGCCGCGGTGGAAACAGCTCAACATGAAGAAAGAAAAGGGGATGTTCTGATCAGACTTCTGTACCTGAAACCTGAAGCAGGCGTCTGTGTGTGTCCCCGCACTGCTTTAGCTCAACCTCCTTCTTAACCTCATTTTTGATAATGTGTTTGCACATCGCCTGCTTTTATTGATTAACACATTTGTTTCAAATCACTGGAATACAAGTCTTGAATGGGTCATTATTTTTTAATCTGTGCTAATTTTGTACTATTGACACCGTTTAATGAAGAGCTCTTGTAATCATAGAGAAATTAATAAACATTAATAAACATTACATTAATCCTGTGGTGGAGAATTTCAGTCCTGATGAAACAACAACAAACAAACAAGCCAGAAGCAGAACATCAAAACAAAACTAAAGAAATTGGTTAAATAAATTTAGTTCATCAAACTGAGCACAATAACAAACCTTTGTGTGACTTTCTATTATAATAGAATCACAAGAACAATAGAGCCACCTGCTGGACAAACGATGGAACAACATGTTGAAGTTAAAACGCCTCAGGAACAAACTTCTGGAGCATTTTGCTTCATAACTGTAGCATTTTAAAAGTGAACAGATGACCAGTCTTGCAAACAGGGAAGTGACATTTGATTTAAAGGTTTCCATAATTACCATTAGCGGCATTTTCACTGTCCTCCCCTTTACTTACGTGACTGTTTCTCTGAAGGCACCAGCCAAACAAATGCATGCTGCGGCATTCATCTACTCTTAACTTCAGAAAGCTTCATCCAGATGTCAGCGAAACCTTGCATGTTCTTCACCAACGCCTGGTTGCGGATTTCCGCCCACATCCCTGCACTGGCTCCAGATACCAAGTTTAAAGCTGCTTTTGATGGTGATTCTTTGATTATGGCAGCAGTCACGAACATTTCAAACACAAGTCAAAACAAATGACAGATCAAGCATCAAACTTTATTCACTGCTTTTATTTTGATATGTCAGGAATGTCCTTTTGGTTACAAGTATAAATTCATGTCATTTACTGTTACATCTGAACACTTAAATAGAAAGCTAAGGACAAGTCAAAAATCTCAAGACCCATAAAACACATCAAATTTCAGTAAGAACATATTTCTCTTTTTTGCATTGTTGTGGGAAAATGTAACACAAAAACAACTCGATTGCTTGATAAACTGTCAAAAAGACACTGATGTGCACTCAAATGTGACGTTTCATCAGTTAAACATTTGAAGTCGTAACGTAAATCCTTTCACCTGACGGGAAACGAACGGGAAAATAAAATGAATTGCTGACAACAACATAAACAACCAACAACCGTGTCAGGCTGAGATGACCTGATTGTTCAAGTACTGACCCAAAGCCACCACAGCACTACAGCAACAGCACTGCCTCCGATCAGCTCATTTTGTGGGAGAAAAAGCTCGTCATGTGAGCCGCTTATGCATCGTGGTCAGACAGCAGATCATCAAGTATCAGCATGTGAACCAGCATAATGTCCAAACAGGACTGAGTGACCACAGTAATACAAAAGACAAATGAGTCAATACAAACATTAATATTCTGCCCCAAACCCACCAAAGTATATGCAGCTACATGCAACAAATGCAATCTTAATGTCCATAGATGTATTAATATTGTTCCACTTCTGTTTTCCATGTGACTGCATCAGGGATCAAGACTGTGATCTTCATTTTAAAAGGTCCCCTCAAACCTGAAATTGTTCATTTTGTCCAAACCAGTGAATGACAGTGATACATTATATGCAAACAAAGGCTAAAATGGAAAATCCCTTCAAAACAGCAACGTTTGCAGTAAATAACTTCAATGTATTATTTAATACATGTGTGAAAGTACTGCGTGCAAAAGTACTAATAAGTGACAGATCATTTCATGTACAGCTTGGAAATCGATATACATTCTTAGGTGCTCATGCGGACTATCTCAAATAAGGTGAAAGGGTCGATTTCTGCCTCAAGCATAAAAAAAGAAATTCAGGATTGTAAAAAATAAACGTACAAAAATGGCAATTAAATACAAAGTGTATACAGCAATCAGAGACATCAAAAGAGACGAATTTCAGCAAGTTTCACTGCAAATGTGCAAACATACAGTTTTACCATGCAGGCAGAGAGAAAACGGCCCGCAGCAGGTCAGACGACGCCGTCTCGCTGACGCGTTTGGTTGTAAAGGGAATGTTGTTTCTAATGTAATCGGACAAATTTATGCCACAAGAAGTTTAAAAGTGCAAATGCAGCTAAATCAGTTTCCCTAAAATCAATATTAAAAAGAGGATAAAGGGCCGTATATGAAAGATAAAAAAATAAGTGTTCCCGTGAACGTCAGCAAGGCAGTAAATGGATGGCAATTTTCCCTTTCATAAAAAAAATCTGTACCTTATCAATAACTGCCTTTGATCGCCTGCATCTGATCGATGTCACACACGTCCTTCTTTAAAGCCAGAACACACCGCTTTAAATGCACTTACCAGCTGCTGACTGTCTGAAATCTTCAGACTGCATCTCTAAATTCCCGACTTTCTCATGTGTCGGTCTGACTGGAGTCAAAGCAGCTGAGTACCAACAGAGCTCAGTGTGTTTTGTCCACAGGCGAATCCTGATCTGTTAGTATATAAACCACCGTTCTTAAAAGATTACCAAAGAGGTAAAAGGTCAAAGCAGCATGGAGTACGCTCCATGTCTACCCTAGTATATATATCTATATAAAAAAAAATAAGACATTTAAAAGAAATGATTGGCAATTAATATTAAGTAGTCGTTAGTGGCATTCCAGCGAGTAAACCAAGTGGATCCTGAGTTCTTTTGTTGTGAATTTAAAACTAAAACTTAAAACTCTACTACAGTGTATTACAACTACGGCCGCAACTAACCTTTACGCTCATTATCAATGAAGCTGCCGATCATTGCCTTGATTAATCATTTAGTTATAAAATGTTGTGTGAAAAATCATCATGACAGTTTCCCAGAGTGACACCTTCAAATTGTTTGTTTAGGCCCAAATTTTTGAAGATTATTTGGTCACTGAACACAAAGAAAAGCAGATCCTCACATTTCGGAGGCTAAAACGAGAACATTTTTGGCATTTTTTTTTTTTTTAATTGACTGAAAGATTAATTGTCTTTCCATCGACTATTAAGTGACTCGACGACTCATCGGAGCTCTAATTGCACCTCTGAACGTCATCGTTGGCCTCAAAGTTTTCAAAGAACATAAATATCAGATGTGTGTAAACTGCAAATCAAAGAGCTCTTGATTGATGATCAATAATGACCTTTGAGCTTCCGCCCAGACGTGGACGAGACAGACCGCTTAAGACACGACACACAGTTCGGGGTTTCTGGGGTCTTGGGTCTCGCCGTCATTGATCTGGCAGTTGTTAGTCAAACTTCTCTCTTTATTCTCTGAGTCATCCGGCAGCTCCAACGTGTCTGCTTCGCCCGGAAACATCCTGTCCTGCTCTGGAGTCTCAGCTGATGCATCCTCGTAGGCACTTATGCTGTCTGAGTCGTTCCTGTCCGGAGAAGGGTCTCGTCCATCCTCGACGCCGTTTTCGTAAGGCCTCCGCAGGACTCCGTCGACAGAGACGGGGCCATCCAGTGCAAGAGAGGGTACGTGGCTCAGGGGCCTGCTGACCATCTTCCGCAGCTTCGTCAGGACGCTTCCTTCATCCTCTGCCTCGTCACTCGGTCCCACTTCCTCTGACGCTCGGCCTCTGCTTTCGCACTGCTGATTTCTCAGTTGGTGTCCTTGTCTCGTTACCTCATCCACACTTCCACGTGCGTCCTCTGGAGCAGATGGTTTGTTGTTCCTTTCCTGCAAAGACAAATTTAACTGTCCATAACAAACTCATATGTCCGTTCAGATCAAACAAAACACAGTTGCATTTGAAAGTTATTTTGGTCTTATTTTGTTTACACTTGCCAAGTTTGTCAATTTAAGGCCTTCACTACCAATACAGAAGCAAAGAAGAAGAAAAGACAGGAAATTTTAATTTTATAAGACAGTGAACACATGAAGGTGAGATATCTGGCTATCTGCACTATGTCAGTGGGAGAAGCCACTAGCTGATGTTTCACAAATTGTCAAACATCAGCAAAAAAAATAGGTTGCGTCTCCTGAATGACTGTCACTGTAAACTGATTTTTACTGAACACAGATTGGGTTCAACCTCAAAGTGACAAAGATTTCCACTTTATGATATTAACCTGCAATGCCCCACGAAGAAGTGAGCTAACATCACAGTACACAGTGTACTGCCATACCGACTGATATACTTTTTAGATAAGCTGGCAGAGAAAGGTTAAAACTAGCTTAGGAAAACAAAACATGCACCATCTTCATTATTCACACTCAACAGGAGGAGATGACAAACGGTTACATAACAGGCTGCAGAAGACTTTACATCTTTATAGATTAACTCAAAAAGCGTGCGCCTCTGTGCTGTTATGTAACCTTCTCCTTTCAGCTGTCACATTACCTCTTTTAATCTCTCCACCTCTTGCATCAGAGAGCAGACCATGCTCTCCAGTTTCCTCTTGGCCTCCCTCTCTCGTTCCAGCTCCTACAAACGCAGAGAGACATTGGCATATTGAGAGAACCAGCAGCTTGACAGTGTCATACTTAATTATAACTAGCTTCTCACTGGGTCTATATGTGGCTTTGACGTACAGAACTGGCCTGTCCAGCTTCCCTCTGAGCCTCAGCCAGCAGCTCCTCCACACCCTCCAGCGTGTCCTGCAGGACGTCCACCTGGAACAACAGAGCCTCCCGCTCGACCTCCAGCCCACGCAGCTCCTGCACCACCTCGTCATAGCTGGCCTGCAGCTCCAGCTACACCATAAACACAGTAACAAATCAGCGTGGGCAACTTTAGAGGAGCGCATGCCAGTCAGTGGGTGGGCACGTGTTTAGCAAGCTCTCAGAGGCAGCAGTGGGTGGCCTCATCTGGAAGCATGACAACCCTCCATATGGAAAGGAATATGCATCAGCGCGGCGATCAATCAGACCTGACAGGACTGTGCAGAAGACGCGCAATGATAACAACAGTCATGACTGTGACGGTAAGAGATACACACCATTTCTGGGAGTCCCATGAAGAGGTCCTGGTCAGACTGTTGAAAGAACAAAAAAAAAAAAAACAGAATCAGACTTCGGTGCACAGAAATCCCAGCTATCAAAATGTACGACCTTGTGGAAATACGGAGGCACCGTGTTTGATAACGGCTCTCAAGTATGTGCTTAAGAATGATGAAAACACTGGCAGCAGAGATACAGCTGACATTCCAAAATTTGGTGCAACACCAGCTCATGAGGCTTTATTTGCATCAGACTCTTTCCAGAAAGAAAGTGTCAGACACACAGAGAGACAGCTTTACATTCATGACATTATCTGGTTGTCAGTACAATAGCAACAATATGCGAGCAGCATTGTACTGTTGTACTGAAGGAGGTGCAGCTGCTTGCTGGTTTAGTCCAGCGGTTCCCAGCAAAGGGCAACAAGATAAATCTGCGAGGCTGTGAAATGATTAACAAGGGAGGAAAGAAGAAACAACAAGACCCTGTCACACAAATCTGTGTGTCCTTCTACTTCATGCTTTTTTTTCTGAAATAGTGGATAATTTGATCTCTGGCATCAAACTAAACGATCTGATTGAAAATCACTCTGTGGTGTGACTGCAAACAACTCACAGACATCTGAACTGTAGCAAAGGGCCCAAACATGACCCTACTGTCCTCTAAGGGGTCATAAGCCAAAAAGATTTGGTTTACTTGACATTTAACTGCACTGTATGTTATGACCTTATGTGTTTCTTTCTGTGAAGTCTTAATCTGATCAGAGCCGTCGGTTAAATGCAGAAACCGGGGTATAAAGTTTAAGGCTGCCACTAATGATTATTTCCACTGTGGATTAATCTGTCCATTATTTTCCCAAAGCCCCAGGTGTCCTCAAACGTCTTGTGTTGTCCACAGTCTCAAGATATTCTGTTTACTGCCAGACAGAACCTGAACCTGAAAATACTCACATTAAAGAAGCTTGACTCACTGTTTTTCTTAAAAAATATCCAAGCCAATCATTGATGACTAATCGATTAATCGTTGCAACTATAAAAGCAGCATAATATGTAAATACTCAAGTACCTCAAACGTGTCCTTAAGAACAGTATTTTCGTAAATATCGTTCGTTACTTTGCACTGCTGCTTATGTACAATCGTAACATTGCAGTGATGATGACAGAGACATGAAGAGGGGACACCGGAGCCCAGGTGTCGGTGTGACTTTTCCGTTCACTCCGGGCTCCGGCTCCGGTCATCCGGCTCCTACCTGACTGTCACTCCTCTTCTTCAGGGTGCCTGCTCGGCTGTCGCTCCTTGTCAGACGCCTGGATGGAGTCTCGGTCTGATCGGGAGACAAAAGCACAGCTCAGATGGAGCCTCGCATCAGCACACAGCACCAACACCACAGCTAGCAGGCTAATAATGGGGAAGTGAGCTGAAGCGACGAGCCTGAGGAAGCGAGTCCGGTGCCTCCTTCGAGTCGCTGTTCAGTCTTTAGCATTTAACGAAATGGCTGAAATTCATACCGACAACACTCCTCGCGTTAATTGCTTCAGAAATCAATTTCTAAGCGGAAAAACAAACATCCCATTACCTTTAGCTCAGCACACTCAGTGACGCTGTGATTTCTCCGCTCACCTCTTTGATAATGCTGCGGAGGGACTCGTCCTCGCTCAGTCCCCGAGAAAACGACCTTTTCTTTGGCGAACCGCTGCTGTCCAGAGTGACTGAATGCATTTTTTATGTTTTATATGAAGTTTTCGTTTATGTAAGAGACTTCGGCGATGCCTCTGGGTGTGGGTGAACCAGTGTTTGTTTCCTACGCAGCAGCACTTATTGAACTGCCGACGCCCAGGCCGTGAACTACGGAGAGCCACGGGGTTCATACCGTCTTTAACACCGCCCTCACTCCGCCCACACTCACAGAGTCAAAGATCAGCCTTTGCATCATTTTTGCAACTGTGGAGAGTCAAAAATACGTGAGTTCGTGTTTGTTTTAAGGCTCAGATAAGCACCGTGGCGCAGGTCGGGTACTACGTGTTGAAACCCGTCGAAGACAACGAGGCCTACCAATGTCCCTCAGGTGAGCTTTATGGTTTGACTGTATTTTGTTGTCACATGAAGAAGATGAGGGAAGTTTAGAGAAAGTGAATAAAGTAAAAAGCTGCTTATACAATTACACAAAATTGCACAAAGCACTGCCCAAATGCACAAAAACAGTTTTTATTTTGCCAAGATCCCAAAGATACAAAAGGCTAAATTAGAGAGAAATGTCTGTAAAATGATGCACATCTGTCTAGAGTTTCCTGTCTGACATAATGATGAAAACTACAGGTTATGTCATACTGTCAGTGAGGGGCATTTTTGCTATTTAAAAGAAAAAAGACAAACATTTATTCATCAAGCAGCTGCTCATGAAAGCACCTTATTACATTATCAACAAATACAATGAAAAAATACTTTGAACTTCTTAACAAGACATTAACTGATCCACAGTGTAACACATCCTTTTTTATTTCATTTGGGTAACATAATGCACTGACTTAAGAGCTGACAATTTAATTGAGTTTAATCATATTAAGGATCATAGCTGAACCACTTCACAGCTCTTTCCTTGTTCCATAGGATTATCATCACACCTGAAACCAGTGGACCGCTGACCGCTCAGCTTTCTTGATAATAATGGCAGATAAAAGCCGAGCATCAGGAGGGTGGACTGAAGGTCGAAAAGTCCAGCCACTCCTGGAGCCTTTGTCTCACACTCAAAATGGGCCTTCCCTTTCTAGGGAGACAGTTCTGGCTCTGCAGAATCAAAAGCTGTGCTGATGAGGCGGTGGTGAGTATTTGGTCCAGTATTCATTCGTATACAGACCAAGTTCATTCCACAGATATGAAGTCTGTGGAGCCCCTGAGTAGGTGGTTCATATTTCTCTGAATCTGTGGAAATAACAGTGCAGTTTTTGCATCTGTTCAGCAGACATACAGGATTTGATGCTAAGCATTTACAGTGCAAATCAGAACTAAACTGGTAACATTTCTTCTCAACTACGGTCTTAGATATGTTACACAAAAACATGAGCATCTATTTTCATGGTTTGGAGGTGGTCTGGGCTGTGACTGCACTGGATGACACAGTGAAGGAAAAAGCCTAAAGCTGGTGTGTGTTACCATCCCCTGGATATCCTGCCTGCAGCTCTTTAACAAGCCTTACTTTTTATCCACTCAATGTGCTGCATAAAGCATTAGTTCAACATTTATTTGCTTTCTTGCAATGAGTTAGATGAGAGGATCGATTCCACTCTTAGCTTAGCTTAGCATAAAGGCTGGAAACAGGTGAAAACAGCTAGCCTGGCTCTGTCCAAAGGTAACAAAATCCATCTGCTAGCACCTCTGAAGCTCACCAATTAACATCTTATGTCGTGTTTGTATAATCCACACAAAAACTAAAGCATTTAAGCACTTTTCCCAAAATGTCAATAAAACGTAATGACTGCCTCGCCGAAACTTGTCATTTCTGTTGTGTGATAGGTACTCTACCAAAGTCTTGTTGCTGCAGTGGTAATTCAAATCATTACTGGTTTGCTGAAAGCAGATCTGTCTCAGTGTATCGTTGCGATGTTAGATATTACATTTTATTTGCCATCTGGAGAGTTTGAGCTTCAGTACTCTGGTTTAAGTTTGGTGTCAATCCCAGCTGTTGGGTTGGCTTTGGAAAATGTAATGTCAATTATTGACATCCCACCTGCATATATAAACACAAAAACCTGCAAATAAACAGAGCAGGGACATGCCACCCTCGTTTGTGCCAAAATAAAACCAGCTAACGGGTGTCTTCTCTTATCCCTTGAGGACTCACTCGTTTATACCGTACATACTGTAGAGCTGGTCACTCAAACCATGTTTGAGTCTTGAAGAAGTTTCAAAAGTGATTGTTGTTGCTAATAACACAGCTTCCTGCAGTTGAGAGATTCCTTCATACCATTAAAGTGGAAAACAGCAGCAACAGTGTTTCCCATATCTGAATGTCTGGGAAGCTCCACATAGTACATCAACAGACAACAGCTTTATCCTCAGTGCAGTCTTTAGTCATACAGATTTAATACTGCCAAAACTATATGAGCTAATGACTCTTAAAATCAAGCACCACAATTTGACCTCAATAAGGTATGAAAGCACTCATGAAGAACTCCTAACATGATCTGTTGTGCAGCTGCAACTGTGTTTTCCTCCAGCAGATGACAGCAGTGAGTCAGTGATAAGCTCAGAGCAGCAAAACTCATTGTTTGTACATCTGCTCCAGAAATATCGCAACTTTTATGAAGCACATATACAGTCAGAAATACGGTATCTGTCCATGGTGTGTGGTTGGGCTACGTTTTGATCAGATCCTGTGGCATTTTGACAAACTATGGGTTTATAGATCAAATGTTTCAAAGAGAACATTTAAAACTGTATAATTCATGGTATTTCATGGCGGGGCAATTTAAAAATGTGTGACGTTTTCATGAGGCTTATAGCACCTACACTGATTAGTACAAATGACATTTCAAGGAGACCTACAAACATTGTAAAGTCTACATACATAATAAGAGCATGCAGACCTGCTGCTGCTGCTGCATGACTACTATATCAATAATGGATAGAAAACATACAATTGTAGTATTATTTCATGTATCATTAGTTATCATAAAATAAAAAAAACATATGTGCATTCGAGAGTTCATGATTTTAAGTGAAAAGGCCAGTTTTGACTTTACTGGTTCTGTGAGGACTTTGGATTCAGTTTCCATTGAACAAGCTCGTGCAACTTCTAAATAATCTGCGTGTAACCATCACGTATGTCTTCATGAAGATTCCCCATCAGTGGCTTCCTTGTTAAAATGTTTGGATGTGTGAGGTTTAGGAGATGATGTGGAGCATTCGGGCATTCGGGAACAATCTATGAAGCTTTTCTCTTTTTTTCTTTTTTCTTTTTTTTCATATTTTCGCCATAATAAACTATTTGTAACCACAGACGCAGTGAGCCATACTTTATGTCATCATCATAATAACCTAATTGGGTTATGTCTCTAATGTGAGACATTGTTTGAGCACTGTAAAAACATTTATACTCTCATAACAGTGCGCGCACCCTCCCTTCGCTCTGTCCCTCTTGACTTGGTGACAGACCTAAAAGCCTTTTGTTGCAATCTTAGCCAATGGAGACGGATTACGACACCGGGCAGCCGAGATATATAAAGAGCCCCTTTTTGACCGCACTTGCACATTTTTCAGTGACACTTCTGAACATTCACACACCTCCATGGACTAAATTGTACAGAAGAGCCCAAAACAACCATTATACTACACGTGAGCGGGCTATGCATTCATCAGACAGATAATTTGTTAACTTTCAATCAAAACATACCGTACCGAGACACACTGGAACGTACTTTTTTGTTTTGTTTTGTTTGCAAAATCTCCTGCTGCAAAAAAAAGGCAACTTAGGGTGATCGTATTGGATTATATGCATGTCACTGATTCCCTGCCTTTTGTAGGATAAGGCAAGGAGCGGCGCACATCCGACAGAGGGGATATAACGGGATAAAGCGAGTAAAAAGACAACAAAACGAAAGAAAAAAAGTTGCATTGCCTGGTGTCCACGCATCGTCATGCCGAGGTACAACTTCTTACTGTGCTTGATGGTGCTCATCTCCCTGGGACAGTCGGGGAGCGATGAGCCCAATCTGCTGCTGCCTTCTGCCAGCGAGACGCCCACGGATGCCGGGCTGTCCCTGCTGGACGAGGACGCCGGTTCCCACGAGTGCTCCGCCTGTGTTTGGAGGGAACAGAGCAAAGTGCTCAGGCTGGAGACCATCAAGTCCCAGATCCTGAGCAAGCTGCGTCTGAAGCAGGCGCCCAACATCAGCCGGGAGGTGGTCAATCAGCTGCTGCCCAAGGCGCCTCCGCTCCAGCAGCTCCTGGACCATCACGACTTCCAGGGAGACGCGTCGTCCCAGGATGAGTTTATGGAGGAGGATGAGTACCACGCCACCACGGAGTCCGTGATCACCATGGCCTCTGAGCGTGAGTAATAGTTTACAACCCAACAATATTGTCTCCAAATGCGTCATGCGCGTAATCGCGGAGCAGGCCTGCTGCGTGGACAGCGGAGCCTCTGAGGCTCATTCAAGTCAGTGACCTAACCTACATTTTGAGATTCAGATTGGGGGGGGGGGGGGGGTTCCCACTCTGTGTGTCTGAAGCGGACTGATAATATTGGCCAAATGTCTCTGGTCAGCTGTGTGCCACGGCTGTCAAAATAGGCCAGGGATTACGCGTGAACCTGATAGATCAATAACCAGCAGCATAAAGAGCCTCGTCACTCTGAGACAGACAGCTACAATATGGCCTGATGAACTTTTGTTTTCATGATGATGATGATGATGATGATGATGATAGAGGGCTGAGTCCTGCTGGAGCAGTGTATTGAGCTGCTGAACTCCTCAGTCCACCTGCTGTCATGTTCAGACTTTCCCTCTTTCCGATTATGTGTGTGTGTGTGTGTGTGTGTGTGTGTGTGTGTGTGTGTGTGTGTGTGTTTGACAGGGACTAAACGCGTGACAGGCCCGTTTGAATGTCAAGTGCATTATTAATGATAATGCAGCATTTGGCTGGCAGCCGCATCACTTTACCCTTTCTGTATTTTTTCTGCAGAAATGCCCTGAAATCTGGAGTTATGATCACGTCGCGAGGCCCTCTGATCACTGCCCCAATTTGCTCGCCCTCTTATAGTTTCCCATAAATCCACAGATAAACCACAGGCAGGCCCCTTGGAGACATTTTATAAAATTACTGTTGAACCCTGGCAGCTGTGCTCTATCGCTCTTTTATAGGAGGCTCTACCGGTCTCCCTGCTGTTCATCGCAGTGAGAAAAAGTGTGTCCAAAAAGCTGCTATTGTTCCCCTCATGCAGCGGCCCCCCTCGGCCGCACTTGCCTTTTAAATGCGAAGTTTATGGGCGCAGCTCGTTTTTTTTTTCACCACGAGTACACAAAGACAGAGAATCACTTAGGGTCGAGGGGAGTGTGTGACCTTTTCCTGGCGAATCGTGGGGTTCAACAACATTTACACACGTAATATATTCTGCACAAGGCGGATAAAACACACTCCAAATAATCTTTTTTTTCACTCCACGAGTGAACAAAGATACGCCTGTGTGCCGGAGACTTTGGCCCTGTGTGTTGCATCTATTAATGCCTCATTTTAATATCTATCTATCTGGCTGAGGTGGATTTTAATGTCTTGCAGTTTAATAACACTTCCTGTCACCTGACCTGAGAGCCCCACCTGTTTTAGCAAATCAACCCTCACATGAGGTGTTGTACAGGCTGGCTCAAATGTCATCTTTCCCATTCTTATATCTAAGCTGTTGAACATTTGTAACTTCTTTTAAAGGTTACCACTTGCAAAAATCTCTGTGAATCTCGTGCATGTCGTAAAAATAGTTTCCTCTAACAGTTTTTGCTCTGGCCGGATGTGAGCGATGCTGTTCTAAAGGAGAACAGCCCTCAGCCGATGTTTTGTATCTTACAGGTGAATTGAGGAGGCATCATGAAGCATTCGCTTTGTCAGATTTGTCAGCCATGTTGCTTTATGTGGCTGTTATTTTTTCGACATTTCCACAAAATAATCCGATTAGTCCTTCAAATTCTAATGCAGTCTCATGCTAAAGCCCTCCATCTATCTGTCCATCCATCCATCCACCTATCCATCTTGCTATTTGTGTTTGTGTTGCTTGGTCACAAACATGTACACAGAGGATGTATGTGACACTGACGGTTGTGATCTCTCTGATGTGCAGATCAGTCCTTTATTGGATGATTCTCTCTCCACCTGTGAATACAGACAAGATAAAAGACTCTCATCTGCACATCACACGGCAAATCAACAACATCCTCAAACTATGTTCTTGACTGTTTACCTCCCATCCTGAGCACTGCCACACTCACACGAACACACACTCTCACGCACACACAAAACACCATTCAAAGTGATTCGATACCTTCCCAAGCCAGAAAAGGGCATTATGTATGACGCGGGCTAATTGCGTATTTCTAACGGCCTCATGCCAGCCGGAGCAGCTAATGACTGACATTACCGATGTATCTGTCATGTTACAGCACTTCCTCTCTGGTCTGTTTGCCTCATCTCTTTACGTCAGCTGCAGTTTTTATCATCTGCTCCTTGCCTCTCTCTCTCCCACCCCTCACCCCCTCCCTCCACCCCCTACTTTCCTCCCCGTTAGCCCCCTCTCTCCTTCCTCTTCTTTTCTCCAGTACTCATGGAAGAGTTGAGAGAATGAGTGCATCTCTTTTGCCTGTGGCGCCTTAGTGATCCCACAGGATTAAAAGTGCCTTTTCTGTCTCTCTGATAGAAGGAGGACTTCAAACACTATTCCCTGCGCACCTCGAACCCAATCACCCTTTCACGGTCGTGCACACTGCCTTTGATGGGCCATGTGGGTTCACACAGTACATACTGAACTGGACCCGTGCCAGAGTTGCTTCTTAGTATTCACTCAAGGTACGTGGGTGCCGCAGTGGGGGTTGAGAGGGTCCATGCTTCCTGGTCTCTAATTACTATGAAATTTCATGGAAAAGTACAGCTATTTATATCATAGTGCGGCACTAAAACATCTCCCTCCATACAGTGTGTCGTGTAGGTAACCGCTCCGCTCGCTGTTCATGCATAAAAACGACTCTGTTCGGAGTTTATCAGGGTCATTTTGTAGTGCAGCATTGTGACCGAGGCTTGATTTTTATTAACAAGTCTGTGTGTGTTAACATATGATCGGAGCTGTTTGCGTATTGATTGATTTGTGTGTGTAATTGTGCATGAGCGAGCGTGCAAAGTGTGTACTTTGGAGCTCAGTGTGTTTTGCCTGAGGTGGGGTGAGGATTTGACCCCACTAGACGCCCATTTGTCACCTGTCCAAGACATGTAGACCAGACCTTCCTCAGCCATCACCGACCTCCTCCTCTTTCTTTCTCTCTGTCTCTCGATGGATGTTTTGATGCTGATTTACTGTGCACTATTCACCTGTTTGAGCAAATACTAAAAAAACGAATTATTCTGCCAGAGCACATCAGGGAAAATATTTCAGGAGAAGTGGCACCTCCGTGGACTAAGAATACTCGTGGTTACATCATCTGTTGCACAAGAACTTAGTTTAGGCTCTTTGTGAAAAGCTGTCTTCATCATCTTTTCCTTTAAGTAAACTTATTTTCTCTTCAGTGACATTTTGAGTAATTATTCGTCAATATTGTCCAGTAGTGGAGAATCCAGCAGAGAGCAGCACTCGCTTACCCTCCCTTCAAACCTTCATTCCATGTTTAAATTTCATCTCAGCAAACAGGCATTGACATGGGTCCAAAATGCAGGAAATCATGGCTGTCTGCAAGGACAAACTTTACCTTTAAAGGAGTGAAAACTGAGCTTCGACACATTTCTAATGACCATTCAGCTATACTTGAAACTTCTCACTTTATTAAACTATTTTATACCCATAATTCATCCTGTCCATCATCATTGTGTGTAGGCTAACTTTAGGAAGTGCTATACTGGTATTATTATGTAACCCTGTTAAGATGAAGCACATTCAGTTCAAGCACAGGCTTACACAACTATAGCGTACATGAAAATGAACATCTACACACATGTATACAAATCTATACAAATTTCCACATGTGCACACTCGTGTAGACACATGAGGATGCTCTCTCTCACACACACACTCACACACACACACACACACACACACACACACACACACTCTCACAGTCACACACACACTCCAGAGAAAAGTTCTCCTATTGACAAAAAGGGTCACAGAGTTCACAGCTATGTGATATATTGGAAGAGGAGACTATTAACCTCATCGGGTCTCTTTCTTTGGCAGCAAAGACGAACCGGTAGTAACTTGAACACTTATCCCCCACCACACACACACACACACGCTCACACACACACACTCATCCACTAACCACTCCCACAAAAAAACAAGTCTTTTATAGTGTTGACCCTATAAAAGGGTCATTTCCTGAAGGTGCAGGAACCATAAAAATTAAGAGGGAGAGCGCTAAAAGGACAGAGCAGCAGAAGTCGGACTGTCTTCAGCTCACTGGCCAGTGTTTGCTGGAAGTTGATGACTATGTGAGGTTTTTATAGATTTATTTATTCCATGGAGGTCTCAGTTTGACGATGACACCTGTTCTCCCTGTGTAGTTGCTGGCATCAGTTGAGGGAAAGATAAACTTTGGTGTTGAATTGTTTGGACACCGGGGGGCACGACCACTTTGTTTGAAAAGAAGTAAAAACTTAAGAAAGAAAGGTCTGTAGGACTGTAGAAATTGCACAACATACTGTCAACTTTATGGGTAATAAAATTTCAAAGGGACCAAAGTCTATTAATACAGGGACAAAATTTCCCCAGGACCTCAGGAATCTCACTCCTTCCACCCTTCTTCCCCTATTCCCACGCTCCTGTGTACCAGTCCCTGCAGCCGGTCTCTCCTCTTGGCATTAGGGAATATGTTGCTTTGGAATTTAATGCATGCTTTCCCAAAAATACAACGCTGAGAAGTTGGGAGAATGGATGTAAGACTGCATTAATGTCAGTTTGGAGGCGTGGCTGTGCTGGAATATTTTTTGTCTCCTGATAAAAAAAAAAAAAAAAAGACGAACTCTGCTTGTGAGCACTGGTGAGCTCCTGGCTGCTTCTTGAAAGGATTTCAAAGAGTGTGATCGAGTTAGGTGCACGGCTCATGCTGCGGGTATGAATGGGGGGTGGAGGGAAGAAGGGAGTGAGTCCGCAGGGAGCAACAAGCAGCCCTGTCCTATCCTAAAGGGACAGAAATCATGGAAGGGTTTTATAGGTACAATTAAAAAGACCTGAAACAGATGTTATGTTTCACTAATAAAGGAAATAATTACTTCACACCAGTAATTAAGCCCTGTGTAGGGACATGAGTAAGGAGGAGGAGGAGGAGGAGGAGGAGGAGGAGGGGAGTGAAAAGATAAAATGGAGATCATTGAGGGGATTATTGTTGATGGATGCGTTCAGGCTCTGTGTGGTCGTGTGCGAGGAGCTGCTGAGGATCAGTTTATGGAAGAGTCCATTAAATCTAAGAGGCGTTTAAGAAAAGGAAATGCTGCATGGGCATAATGCTGGATCCCATGAGGGAGCCACTGTGTCGGAAAGAAGCACAATTAACAGTGGATTACCTCACGATTATCTACATGAAAATTTAATTAGCCTCTTTTCTGCTGCAAAGGAGAGCAGCTTCTCGCTGTATTATCACCTGTGGTTGTATTTCTGCCTGCCATACCCACATCACCCCAGGAAGTTCATTATGGCAGTTATGAAAATGCATAGCTGAAGTGATTTCTTTGGGGACAAGAGCCACATTTGATTTATATACCATACAGTGCAGATGGATAAAGAGGCCCATGAAGGGAACAATGGATATTTTTATGTTACTTTGAAATTCTCGAGGAAACCGTGTACGCAGAAAACGCTGCCTACAGGGAGGGTTGGCACGATCTGGTCACACTAACTTTGTCTTTAGAGGAAATTCTTGGCTGACACTCTGACAGATTTGGGAGGCTTCAGGGATTTTTTTCAGTAGTGAGTGTGCTCAAACAGAAAGGTTTCCAGGGAGGGAGAGATATGCCACGTTTTCTGAGCATTTAAGGTGATGAAAGTGATCAGCGGTCGGCACATGTGTTTGATCTATAGTGTGCGAATGTGTTCATGTAAGATATCTGACCTGCAGCAGTGAGTACATAAATATGAGTCAGTCGACCATCATGCCATGGCAACATGCATGTTTATAATTTCTTTTGCTGGATTAGATGGATTGTTGTGCAAGGCAGCGGGCTAAAAGTTCACGATTAAAATACATTAAACACAGTTTACACATGAGGCATAAGAGAGTTTAAATAATGGAAAAAAAAAAAACACTGGACACCAACTGAATTAGAAAAATCAGACAGAGGTGAACGCAGGATGAAAGTCTAATGTGAATAATGGCATTAAGATTGTGAGCAAACTAGTTTTTAACCTGCTTTCAGACATGATCATTGTCTTATATATTGTGGAAGTTAATGATGTGGAGCATCATAATTAAATGGTGTTTCTCCATGATTAGTTTGGATCAGACACCAGAGAGGCTCATGAGGAAGTTTTGTCTGTATCTGAGCATTGGTTTGTTGAGTACTCTGGTTGCTGAGTCAAAGGGAGCATTATCACTCAGTCAGAGAGATACATGTGGATGTCATCTGCATATTTAGGAGAGTTGTTTTTATTACTTTGTGTTTAAAGTATCAAAAGTCATGTACAGTGTCATGAACATGGGCGGCACAGGGGCGGATTTCTCACCTCAGTTTCCGGTAGCGATACCTCCTGGTTGGTCACTCATTCCAGAAAACACAATTGGCTGGGAAGCCGGTGAGGGATCCCATCTTTGTCAATGCACTACTGACAATGACCAAACCCACTGGTCCTCAATGTCACATGTGTACTTTAATATAAATTCCTGGAGCTGTTCTCAGATGGACTGTGGAGAGTCAGACCTGGTTCTTAGCCTGGTTTCATTGATCTGCATTAGTGTTAATCTTTAATGAATGTTTTTCTTCAGAAGATCTTACATTAACAACTAAGTTGCTGTTCTGAATTCTGAATGTGTTTATACTATAAATGTGCAACTCTTTGAAAAGTAACTGTGGATAAAGACACCAATATGTCGCCTGACAGAAACTGATCATAGAGGTCAAACTTGCCCAGAATGTGTTAGCCAGTGGTAATACAGCATGTGTTGTTGAAGGTCACTTGTAGCTCGTTATAGTGTGAAATAGGCTCATAGATCAGCAGGTAGAGTTGTAGTAATTTGGTCCACCTTGTACCCAATGAATGAATTCAGCTTACTTTTTGTGATTCTGCTCAAACAAGATCACAGCAGATGATCAGCACTCATGCATGTTGGGTTAGCTGTGCTTGTTACATTGAGCTTGATGACCAGCACTGGAGTCTGTTAATATAGCAGTTTTTTTCATTTCCACGATAGATGTTAACCAGTGAAATACCTGAGGAGTATACAGCACATTATCCCCTGTCACTGACACATGGTCAGCCTGCAAATCAAGAGATGATCTGCGTTACATCTGCAACAGTTTTAAGTTTCTGTCATCATGAATGATAATAGCTGAAAATCTTACCATATAATCACTCGAGTGTTTATTCTCTTCCTTCCTTTTTCCATCCGTCACCTCTGGGCTCCCGATTTGACTGTTATCAGACTATTGAACAGGCAGTCAAATTGGGTGCTGCTGTGCTACATTCCCGCTGAAGCCCTCGCCTCAGGGCTTCAGCCATTTCTGAAACGATTATCTCACAGGAGGGTCACTGCCAAACTGAATGCCAGAGACACTTGGATAAACTAACACACTGCAGCACATTTCAGACTAAGACTAAGGATTAAAACTAATGTCCAACTACTGATTTGTAGTTTGCGATATGTTTATGCAAATGAAGGTTCAGCTGATTGACAGAAGTTTTAGAGAGTAGATGCAATCACACTATCCTGATGTACTTTGTAAAATTTGTCTGAAACTCTCAGTAGGAGGAAAATATAACTGTGAAATCTATATTGATAATACAGGGGCACCGTAGTAGCTCACCTGGTAAAGCATGAACCATGTATCAAGGCTCAGTCGTTACCCAGCAGCCCCGGTTTGATTCCAGCCTGAGGCTCTTTGCTGCATGTCATCCTCGCTCTCTCTCCCTGCCTTTCCTGTCTCACTGCAGCTGTCACTATCATAAATAAAACAGAAATGCTAGAAAAAATAAAATAAAATAAAATAAAATAACAACAATACAACAAATACTGTTAAAAAAAACATGATAATAACAAATTAGAGTTTCTACTTGGAGCTGGTGTGACTTCACAAAGCTAGTGCTTCGTTTAGTTTTGGCCTTGTCATTTTAGTTTAAAGAGCAAAATGTGCTTTCTCTGTACTTTTACAAGCATGACATGGAGTTTATCATTATGATCAGAGGCTATAATGCAGTGGGTTCAAACATGAGCATCCCTCAGCTGTGATAGTTTGGAAATATAACAACTGATCTCTGGTGTCTTATACTTTCATCTTGCAGTGTTTCCTGTAAATACAATAAGAAAAGAATGTGATGGCAGCGCTGAATTCACACGTCTTAGTATTTACTCATAAGCTTGTGTCAAAAGTTTGGGATTGAACTTTTGCAAACAAAACATTGTCCTCTGACGTTAGCGTCTTGCGTGCATGTGTGGATGCACACAGACACAAGCGGTGAGACCCCAGCATGCTTCCTGCTGTCCAGCTGTCCACCTTATTGCAGTTCACTGCACGCTCGCTCTTTTCATCCTCTGTCCTGCTGGAGATGTCCCGCAGACATTCCCCTTATAATACAAACAAATACTATAACCCCAACACTAAAAACACTGAGCTGTTCGCTGAAGACGGTCAGTTTGGAGCTTGTGAATGTTGTGTGTTTATGTGTGTATGCATATTTCCCTGTGTGTGTATGTGTGTGTGTGTGTGTGTGTGTGTGTGTGTGTGTGTGTGTGTTCACTGAGCTAGAACAGGGAGCATTAGGAGGTGTCTTTTGTTGCTCCTGGGGGGCTACTGTGCTCAGTCCTAATAGGAGTCTTGTGCCTGCCGTTGTCCCAGGGGAGGGCTTCTGAATGAGGGGGTCTAACTTCACACACCCCCCCGCTCCTCCTCCATCCACAGCTCGAGCCCGGCCTCCCCCACCACCCTCTCCCATCCCTTGGGACTGGCCGAGAGACAAAGAGGGAGTGGGGCTGGGGTGGGATGGGATGTTTGAGGGGGTGCACTGTGGCCCCTGTCTTATTAGAAGGGTCGTGAACGTGTCACGATGATTAATATGCCGAGGTGCGTGGGGATACCCTAGAGTCACATTTATTCAACATGAAGGCTCCCAAACACACACTCACCACAAAATGGCACATTTGCATTTCCCATTAAGAAAAGAAAATATAGATATATATGCAAATGAAAGTCCTATCTAGGTTTATACCATTATGCATTATCCATTTGGACAATAACAATAAGTGACCATTTCTCTCCCCACACCATTTCAGCAGCAGATTGTCACCTGACTGGGACAAGTTACAGCATGTGTAAACAATATGCACACGACTGCCTTTTGAGAGTTTGGATAAAAGAGTGAACTCTAATGAAATTCTTTTCAAATAAGGGATAGAAGTGTGAAGGTCATTTTTAAATTAAGACTATCAAACATTATTGTTGCTGTGAAGCAAATTCATCATTTAGTTTACTTTTGCACTTTGCTGTCTGATATTTGGAAAGCAAGGTGAAGTCATTTTGATAGAAGGATATGAAGCAGTTCTTGGTTCTCAGATCTTAAGCTGACACAAGAGACTTTGTTATGTATTTTGTCCTGTTATGATCACTGGATGGGCTCCTTATGATTGCAGTAAGTATAGTGAGGTTGCTCCTCATAGCTGAAGTTGATGGCATGGGGGTGCGTGGGATGCAGCAGTACAGAAATCAGTCTTCATAAATAAAAATTAGAAACCTTTGTGAACTTACTGCTTTTCTCTATATGTGTTGTGCAAATCAATGATTAAATAACCATTTGACTAATCAATAATCTACCATTTTTACCACATGGCAAACATTTAAGCACCATCACTGGTAACATGTGTTAACTATTCATTGTATAACTACACCTTGACTTCCCCTCTCCATCTGTTTAACTGGCTCCTGCCCCTGTACCCCTCAGTTACATTACTGCATTTAGTTATTAAAAGCATTTAACTTTGAAACAGGCTACGGGTGTATTGGACAGATGGCATGGTGAATAAACCCTTATATTCTATAAGTCTCCCTCAACATGCACATATAGGAGGCTCTGGACTAAGTATGGGACACAGGTACCCAGGGAGTCCACCAGATGTTTGATAGGCTCACCTGCAGGCCCGCTGCGTGCTGGCAGTAAAATTCATGCGCTGCATATGCTGCAATTATACCACAGGGAAATAAGCTGCTGTAATAATGAAGTAGGCTGGAAACATGAGGAGGGAAAGCAAACAAGCCTGTTTCCTTTGGAAAAACACAGCCTCTGTCCATACTTACTTGCTTGGGTTTAACTTGGTTTTTACTTTTGTAAGTAAAATGAGCAGAGTTGTACTAATGTATACAGACTAGTTTCTAGCTTCATCTTCAGTTTAACTGAACAGAGAGGTGTTATTGCCCCAGTAGGTGGTGCTGGATGCAAATCAGCACTCATATCCTTACTGAAGGATTGAAATCAGAGCGTCAAAACACTGACCTATAAGTGAGCAAATTGTTCAGGAAATTAAGCCATAAAAAAAAGTCCTGCAGTAAAAACGTGTGAGCTCTTTTAACAATAATGTGTTATGGCAGCAGGAGCAAAGTTAGTGCAGGTAGAAGGATTAAATGTCTCATTGGTTTTCTAATCTTTACAAGGTAGCTTAGCTCGCTCTGCACAAGTGGAACGCTCTGCCAAGATGCTGGGTGTAATTAAGCTGCAGGCATTCATTCATCGTCCACAGTTTTCCTCTTTACTTGTGCACTTACAGGACCTATAAAGGCACAAATTGATTTCACCTATCAATGCAGGCATTGTTTAACGTGACGTAGCTCATGTGTTGTGCATGTGTGTTTAATAACCGGGGTCCTAACTGGATCACGCTGTACGGGCTCTGCTTCTCAGATTACTCCTTCTCAAGAAAGGCCTCTGCTCCAGAGACTGAACCATTTCAGCTCTGCAGTGTTTGCTGCCCCCCCCCCCCAAAAAAAAAAAAAACAGGAACTCAACAAAAGCGATAGAAAAACTGTTTGCAAAGGAAGAGCTGGTTGTGTGTCAGTCTCCCATGTGCAGCGATTAAAAACAACAAAAAGTAGTAATCATAAGCAAACCCCAAGCAAACTGCAGAATCATTCATTCCCAGTTTTGTGCTGATGAGCAAACACAACACCACCCACGTTAATTGCCGTGACCCCAGCAACCCACCAAAAGGAACATTGACATATTGTTTGTCCAGCGTGAGACACTGTATAATTTACACTCACTAATGACTGTCCCTGGAAATACAGGCTGAAGGACCACGTCTGTCCCTGGCTTGGCCCTTATTCAATTTTTGCCCAGGACTCGTCTAATGGATAGTCCATCTGTACCTCAGTGAATTCATATCCCTCAATGCATGCCCGTAATTCAATTACAACACTTGTTTAGTGTAAAAAAAACAGCCTGCTGCAGTGTTCTCTCCTGGTCAATTGAGGTTTGATAAACAATTCACTATTGGCTGGAGAATCTCCACCCTAATCAAAACAAAAACAAACTGTGGCGGATTCAGCACTGTTGTGTCTCTGAGATTTTACATGATTCTCTGGTTAAGAAAAAAAAAAAAAAAAACCCAAAAGCGTGTTGTGAAGAAAGACATATTACCATTGCCATGGGTCGACCTTGACCTTCAAACTCAATCTGGCTATTAGGGCAGCCCCTCCCCAGCACCCCTGAGATGTAAAGAGGCTGACGGTTTTGACCCCTGATCCCATTTCTTAACTAGGCTGAGATGCCAAATAACCTTTTGACCCAGGAAGCATTTTCAGGTTGCCTGAGCAACCTCAGATTTAGCAATGATTGGCAGGTCCATACAGTTTTTTTATCTGCTTTTTTAATGGAAGAACAACAACACTCATCTGCAAGATAAATGACAGAAAACGGCAGTTTATTTGCTGAAATCTTGGTTGTAATATGTCAAATATGCTCAGAGAAAATGGGCAGATTATATATTCTATTGTACTCTGTTGGCACATTATTATGCCAGATAGATGCGGAATAAATTTCCCTTAATAAATGAACGCTTTACATGGAAATGAATGTATGAATGCAATGGATGGATGTCATGAATCAGATGGAGATCTATGTAAATGAACCATGTGCAGATTTGACATGTGGTGCAAATCACAGAAACACCAGAGCCGAAGGATCATGACAGGAATAAATCTGCCTATTTTAGGAGACGCCTTGTGTTCTTTGACATAACCCTTAATCCACACCCCAAATATATTTCCAGCAAGGGTGAGCCGCTAAAACAACTTGAGATGTTTTAATTTCGCTAGTTGTAACGTAGGGGTAGACCATTTCATTATACTGACCCAGGGGAATCTAAGGTTACCATCTGGCCACTGGCCACCATTACTGATCCTTGTTTTAATATGCAAATGTATCTGTTTGTCCAACCTTGATGTAATCACAAATGTAACCTGACTGAATGGACAAAACAACAGGACCATGTGCACATATGATAACCGACAGCCTTCATGCAGATGTGGCTAAAATGAGCAGTCACAGAGAATGGCAGTTTCCAAAAAGTCAGTTTAGGTGCTACGGTTTTACCATGTCATGCTGTGAAGGGAATACCGACTATCTCCTCTGGATCAGTATAGGTTAGGATGTATGTCTGTAGATGATATGGACTCCAGGTCTATGTGAAGTTTGACATCCTTGTTAATATTCATAACAGATCAAAAAACTTTCCTCTAGAAAATAAGCGACATGCTGACAACAGCAGTGTCTTAATAAACTATAAACTGCACAATAATTCACACATTGGAGTCACACAAACACGTGGCAACACATTATGATCAGTGTGGAAAACACATGCACATCTTTCTTGAGTCCAAAAAACTGCAACTGTGATTTTTACCTACCGAGGAGTCACGACACCGTTAACTGCTCACTTAAAGCTTTCCACTTTACTACATTAGGAAGAGTGTGTTTCAGGCCCGAAGTGTCCGTCAGATGAATTAATCAAACTGTCAGAGAAGAAACAGTTTTAGTGTCTGATTGACTGCTTTCTTCTGCTTTCTAATCATCAGCAGCATTTCATCACTGTGCTGAGGCTCATGTAGCTCAGAATGACTGGTGATGGATGAAAGCACAGAGTAAACACAGTGTCCAATCAGAGCGTCCTCACTTACAATAACGCTACCTGTCTTCATGTGTCGCTTCATGCAGAGCATCATCTTTATTAGTATTAAAAGAGGAAAGAGTTAGCTCTTCAATCATAAAACTTTCCTGTTTGCTGTGTGAATTCATGAACGCTGTGTCAAACAGCCTGAGCTAATGGTGGTCACTCAGAAAACTGCTGAGAGATGCTGTTGATTCTGTGGCCCCTTTGGGAGTAAATTCTCTTATATCTTCAATAGCCCTTGCTTGACTCTATTAGGGACGTTCCCTTTCAGTTATGTGGCTGAATATGATTGTATTTATTAACAATACATGGATTAGAGTGTTACGATTGGTTCCTTTGGTGGACGACTGAGCGTGGATGCAGCTGTCTCTGTAGTTGTGGTGCCGGCCGGTGGCAGCCTGTGAGAGATGCTCTTGTTTCATACTGTGTGTTTTCAAGAACTTCCTTCAGGATTAACAAAGTTCTATCTTTATTTGTGTAGGTCAACTTAGATATATATATTCATGTACACTGAGTGGATGAAAGATTATGCGTGTTGTTTTGGAGCCAGCGATGCGGGAACAGACAGAGAAGAGCTCCACCTGCCGAACCCCAAATTTCACCAACATTCTAGCAGTAATATTTATCACCACACTGAAGCAAAATGCACGCTGCAGCAGAGGTATGAAAGAATTAATTTTTTTTGGGAGGCAGGGGGTAGGAGAGAAAGAGAGCTGGGTAATGACATCCAACAAAGGTCCCTGATTGGACCAGAACTGGGGACACTGGCAATTCACAGCCAGTGCAGTGTTCAGTGCTATTTGAATGATGCTGATCTTGATTGTTTACAGTTTAATGTATATACAGTACGTATGTAAATGTAACTGTCCTCCTCTCCACAGCGGAACCCCTGGTGCAGGTGAACGGGAAGCCGAGCTGCTGCTTCTTCAAGTTCAGCCCCAAACTGATGTTCACCAAGGTGCTGAAGGCCCAGCTGTGGGTGTACCTGCGGCCGCTGCAACAGACCTCCACCGTCTACCTGCAGATCCTCCGGCTGAAGCCCGTGACGGAGCAGGGCAGCCGCCACATCCGCATCCGCTCCCTGAAGATAGAGCTCAACTCCAGGGTCGGCCACTGGCAAAGTATTGACTTTAAGCACGTGTTGCAGAACTGGTTCAAACAGCCCCACACCAACTGGGGAATCGACATCAACGCCTTTGATGAGAGCGGCAATGACCTGGCAGTTACCTCGCTGCGACCCGGGGAGGAGGGGCTGGTAAGGACCCTCAGACCTGTCCCTGGGGCAGGGGGGGAATCACGTCAATTGTAGCTCAGATGCTGCTAATGCATGCTAATGCAAATTCGATCAAGGGAGGGCAGCCAAAAGCACGTTAGAGAAAACACCTCGATTCAAAGAGAAATGTGGCCGTGTATTAATAACTGGACTGAACCTCAGTTGACTTTCTGAATCTCTCCACATCTTTTCTTTTATTCTCTATGACTGTCGACTCTTAAAATAGAAACAAACCTGCACTCAGAGCGATGTTTCTGTGAAGCTGCATTCGTTCTCACAGCCTGAATCACACAGTCACACCGTGAAGAGAACAGCTTCCCGCTCACACACAGGTTCACCTAAAACACACAAATGTATTTGTTGTGTGAGTTTAAAGACACCGATTGTCAATATGCACATAGAAAAGGATGATTTTAAGCCAGCAGGCATCAAACAGCAGTGGGCAAATGATCTGTTGAAGGTGGGAGTTAAAAAAACCTCCATCCTCTAACTTCTGGCTATAAATGTCTTCAAGTCAAACATTTAGTTTGTTTTAATTGTTGCAAGAGATTTTTGGAGGCTGTTTACATTTAGGAATACAGGAAGAGCTGCAGTCTGAGTCATTTAAGATTCAATAACAAAATACTACTTGAAATGTGGAGGTTGTAAACCAGCCATGTTCTGAAGCATGTATTCTGAACTACCATCACCACAGCAGTCACTTTGAACATGCCAGTCACGACCACTCTGTATTTAGTTCAGTCCAGAGAAAACACAGCTGCTTTGTTTGGATCTGCCTTCACCAAAGTCATCACCGCATCCTCTGCTGCTAAGTTACTCCACATGCTAACTAATGCTGGAGCACATAAACTGCATCATAATGTGTCTCATATAGTCATCATAGTTGTCTTTTAAAAGTCCTAAATTTAATGTGCATCTTCTGTGTAGATGCACTTTTTTCCAATTTTGTAGCTTGCAGAGCTTTTTTCTGTCCATGTGATGGCGAAAACTGAAGTTATCCCTGCATGCACAGTTCAAGAATAAGTATAAAAAATCCTGACCAAATGTTCCGCTGAATAGTTTGGGCGTTCCTCGACAGATTTTCACCTCAGACTGTGGATCATTTATCCTCATGCTGAAGGGATGCTTCTGGGCCTCTGAGAACAGGATTTTAAAAATGTACTGGCTTTATGTCTCGTGTAATGGATGGGTTTGCACGAATGAGTTCAAACTTCAGTGTTAAAGCAAAACCATCCGTGAACCATTAATCCAGTTAGAAATCCCAGAGTAACTGCGACTGACAGTTACGTACAACATCTATGTTGAATTATGTAGGCCAGTCATCCCAGTTAAGCAACGCCAAATATTTACCAAGTGGTCATTTGGGTCAGATCTTCACAACACATATCAGAGGTCAGCTCTGGTGTCTTGGCCAATAAATCGCTGCCCTCTGAGCACACAGCAGTGTGCAATATTATTCTTGAACAAAAAAAAAGGAAAAGATCAAAAACACAGGCAAGTGTACCAAAATAAAACAAAACACAACAAGCAAAGAAAGAGTCAAACTCTGCTTCTCCCTGATCCTCTGGGTCTTTTTTTCTGCAACAAAAGCCCTAAAGGCCAAGCTGACATGGTCTCACCCCGACGGCCTTTTAGCTTATTTCCTCTTTTGAATGCGTCACAAAAAACTGTGCTCGAGCCCAGCTGGAATCACTGTGGGGAGAGGAAGGTTTTATTAAACAAACATGATGGAGTAAAATATTTGATCCTCTTGCTTTGCCCAAAGGTCAAGGTTATGGCAGTCTGCAGATGACCTCCCGGGTCAGGGATCGCTGGGTCAGGCAGAGAAATGTTTTTCCCCTCTAATCTGAGATGTTGGTGGACTTCAGATGCACTGCAGTGGAAAAAATGATGAGACCTGATTTAGGAAATAGAACATTAAGAAACTTGAAATGTTTGTGGAAGAGTTAAAATATATTATTTTGAATTTCACAACAATTTCAGAAGCATAGATGCTCAAAACCGACGTTGGCTCACCTAAATGGGATGCACTCGTTTTTTTAATGTTATCAATGACACCTGTGACTTTCCTGCTGTGGGTGCTGCTTCTAAACATCAGTTAAAGACACACCTTCAAGCAGGTAGCCGTGTTATGATGGAGGTGCAAATCTCTGCCGAGCTGGGCTCATGTGCCGAGTTAAACCGAACCAACACGTGTCAGGAAAATGGATATAGAGGGTTTTACTGAGAGTTTAACAGTTAACTATGTGTGACAACAAAGCTTTGTTTCTCTGACTGACGTCTAGCACAATGTCTTAATAGTCTCTAGAACCGATTAACCGCCGCTGTGTCTGGTGAATGCCGTTAACTGCTTGGTGTGATGGGAGACCATCAAGATGTGATGCTGATGTCGTGGGACTGAAAACTGCTGCACTTTAAAGCTCAGTAAAGCTCAGGCATTACTAATAACATTAATAATAGCTCTGTTCTATTCACGTGTCCCAGTAAGCCGTGATAATGTGACAGTGAGCCAGCATTCACAATACCAGAAAACTGGAGCAGCTAAATGGAATGCAGCCTTCACTCATTTGATCATTTCTACCTGTGCTTTTGCTGCTGTGTCGTTAGTGAAAACAGCTTGTTGGGATGCTGTTGTAACAGTTTATAGTTGATCATCAGTTTGTGTTTTATTGTTGCAGAAATCATTTATTTTGTACTTGGACTACATTTTGATTACTGGTGTAATTGGCCAGGAATAATTCTTATGCAAAGTCACATTTATTTAAATGTACATAGATGTTTTAAATTCTTTTCTATTGTTATCTCTCTTGGCTAGTTTTTCTCCTGAAATTACTGAATTAGAATACTTATTTACTTTTCTCTTTGTGGCCACTTTATGAACACTTAATTATTGCTTTATTGATTCTTAATGGTAGTAAGGTATCAGAAGAAGTCCACTTAGTTGTCATGTTTCTGTGAGTTTGCAGGTTAGCTGACACCTGGATTGACCACAGAATATGTGCAGTTGTAAATTGATTTGTATGTATGTGTCTTGAAGAAAAAACAAATTCCATATGCAGTCCACCTTTGCATAAAAGTTTTGGTCCGTAAGACCTTTGTGAAGCTCTTTGTTCTCTCAGCGTGACAAAGATACTATGTATAAACAAACTTTTCTCACAGCAGACATTTTAACTTACAATAGAAGGAAAAACATGGGTCAAGTTATACCAGTGAACCATCGTAAACAGTACCCCTAGAACTGGTAAATCTAAATGAGATGCAACCATTTTTAATATTACTAATCGCACATGTGACGAAACCAAAGAATTCCCTCACTCCAGATTACTGTCATCATTTTATTAATGGTGTAACTGTCCTCAGACCCTCTTAAAGCAAAATTAACATGCCACAATATGTCAGTATGTCTTCTTGGCAGCACATTCAATAAATGTGTAACTCTTCCTTAAACTGCAACTTTTCATATTATGCTTCAATTTCTATACAGATGAAGGCTACATTTACACTAAAACGATCTCAGTTGAGACAAGTGTTTTAGCATCATTTCATAAATAATCTCAATCCTTATTAACACAACTGAAAACACATATCACATAACTGTTCGTGTACACTGGTCAGGCATGTGCTGATTTTAACAGGAACTGTAGAACAGTTGTTCCCCTTTACACAGAGCCACAGAATGGATGAACGGCTCTTTTCTCACTTATTTCTCTAAACATCGGGAGATACAGTGCTCACTGGCTGCTGTGGCTGTTGACCCAACAGACAGCAAACTCCATTACTGGCTAATCAAGGTCAGATTTAAAGGCAGGTTAAGATCAGTGTCATCCAGAGACATAAAACAAGCAACAAAGGGCATTAAAACTGGTTCTAGCTCCATAGTTAATGCACACACACATCAAATTCTCAGCAAAAGAGCAAATGTGCACATTTTACAATGTAGATTTTTTTCAGTTTGGTGGCTGGACAGAATTATCAAATGTTTGTTGTATTTTCCTAATTGACATGTCAGCCATGTTGTTGCTGTTGTTCTCTTATAACCACCTCTTTGTCTCTTTCCTGCCCCTCCTCCCCCTGATTCCAGCAGCCGTTCCTGGAAGTGAAGGTTCTTGAGACGACCAAACGTTCTCGGAGAAACCTCGGCCTGGATTGCGACGAGCACTCCACCGAGTCTCGCTGCTGTCGCTACCCCCTGACTGTGGATTTCGAGGCGTTTGGCTGGGACTGGATCATTGCCCCCAAACGCTACAAAGCCAACTATTGCTCCGGCCAATGCGAGTACATGTTCATGCAGAAATACCCGCACACCCACCTGGTGCAGCACGCCAACCCCAGAGGCTCCGCAGGACCCTGCTGTACTCCGACCAAGATGTCCCCCATCAACATGCTCTACTTCAATGACAAGCAGCAGATCATTCACGGCAAAATCCCAGGGATGGTGGTGGATAGATGTGGCTGCTCTTAGGCTGCAGGGGAAACGCACACGTGTGTGCAGCCACCATCACATCAAACCACCCAAAACCCTTATGGAGCTCTCCCCTGGCACCAGAACCCACTCCTCGGCACCAGATTTCACTTTTGCTCAGCCACAAAATCATCTCACTGGGTTTCCATTTTTCCAGTAATTAAATTGATTCTAACTGTTAAAAAAGAAAAAAAGAAAAAAAAAAGTTTTAAATGAAACATGAATCAAAAAAAGAACTGAGTGATGGAAATACAGTACATTATGAATGATTTAAAGAGGTTGTCCTTGTGGAGCAGCTTCAGAAAACGGTAAATGAGACAAAACTATGTTATAGAGTATGTGTTAGTTTTGTGGGTTTTTAAAGATTTTGTTTTTTAAATGGTATCTTTGTGAAATGTCCAGGTTAGTGGATTGAGATGACAGGAGACATAAGCATTTACAATATTTTTAAAGCAATTTCAGTCCTGAAGTGAGTTTGGAAATGCTTCATTTCACATATACACTTACTTACTTACGGGTGAGATTTGATCCACAAAAAATGTTTGCAAGGGGGCATGATCAGAATTATTTTGCAATCCATCACTTTAACAAAAGGAACAAAACCTGTGCTAATGTGAGAACGGTTTACCATTAGAAGTACTCTTAGTATAAATCCAAAATCTTGTTTACACATGTTTAGAGATGTGCTCTAGAGATGTAAAGTGTTGAGGAGATCCAAAACCAAACCTATACCCTCTATTAATGTATAACACCCCAGTGTGATATTCTCGAGTATCTACGAAACCTTTCACAGTTACTTTGATCTTTTTTTATTTGTAGTCTTGTAAAACTCAAAAAGGAAAAGGGAGAGAGGGGGTTATACTATTTAACTCTATCTTTCAAAGTGGTTCATAAAGCCAGTATAGCTATTTCTGCCATTCTGCAAGAGTAGACAATACAGATTTAGGTTTCACTTGCACACTTCAGTCTAAAACAAAACTGTAATGTAGATGCACTCTGAAGTCATTTGGCACCGCCTGGCAGAGGAGGAGGAGCAGGGTCCTTCAGGACGACAAGATCTCCTTTCTTCTATCTAACAAAGGAAAATACACTTTAACACCTTCATCTTTTGCATTTAATGTTTAAAACAGAGAAGTAAATGCACTGTTTCATAACTTGAAGAGGCCTGGGACTGAGCATGTAATAACAAACGCAGAATCTATACCCTGAAATAAAACACTCGAGGGTGTCAGTATGCTCAAATGTCCACCCTGCTGTAACCTGAATGAATTATTGAGCAGAAAATAGCACAAACATAGCAACAGTATTACCACTAGAAGTGCACACACTCGTTCTTACAACAGAGTTCACATCTGTGTAATAAAAATACGCGGAAATTAAAAAAGCAGTAGCTTTGTTGCTCGTATCAAGCCAGTTCATTCACTTTTTCCTCAACACTAGTTTCAGAAAAGATGGAAATAATGCAAAATCCTTTAACTGCAGTACTGTACTCAGAAATGATAGCTTTTATAAATCACAACAAACCACATAACGTGCAAAAAAAAAAAAGAAAATAAAGAGAATGTAACTCAACCACTGACTTTAGTTCAGAGAACATGTTTCATTACGTTTAGAAATGCCCCCATCCACCTCCACCTCAACTGTATCGTCAGCATCATAATGGAGAAAATATTGTTAGTGCTTGAACACAGAGTAGATTAGTACGCTTGAAGTCTGTCTTTGTCTCCTGGATGTCAAAGCAAAGATATCCTTTTGTTGTAAACGAAAGCACTATGCTGTTGGATAAAGGAAGAGCCTTCTGACATTATATATAAATGATATATGTATATATTTAAAAAAAAAAAAAAGGGATACAAAAACCTTTTTTGGGGCACTCTACCTTACCAACAATAAATTTTGCACTATGGGACGTTCATGACGTGAGGAGGTAAAGTGTTGTTTGTGTTTTACTAAGCACAAGAGAGCTTGTACAGTATAGGATAAAAAAAAATAATAAAAAAAAAACTATTCAAGCTTCTGGTGATCAACCATATTCTAGAGAGGTTATCACTTCTTTTTGATACCATCACGCTTTCCTGACTTTTGTCCGAAGCGGGGGCCTGTCCATACACTCACACACTTCTATCCAATCTGGAACCTGGACGTACTGTACCAGCGGCCTGAAAGGCCTCCTTACCCACTTTGGGTGACAAGTCATGTGTATAATAAGTGTCTGGATCAATGAACATAGAATGCTTTAACTGGAAATGGCCCGCAAAACCAACTTAAATCTGTTACCATGTTAGAGAGACTGTGTCCTTTTGACTTAAACAATGTGTCGACTGTCTTGCGTCGACACGTTTTTGCCTTTGTGTGTATTTTAAGTGAAAGCACCCATGTAAGTATGGGAGGAGTACCCAGGGATTGTTAGCCAAAGTAGAGGATGACATGTTGTGTGCTGTAACTTTTGTGATCGCAGGAATATGCTAGAACATTTCAAAGGGAGGAAAAGCTGGTTTAGGGGCAGTGGTTGGAAGTGATTCAACTGGTCAATTCTCTATTTATTAATATTAATTACAATGCATTTCAAAGTCTGTCTACCTCACTTTAGCCCTCTAAAAAAAACCTTGCTTTTTTAAATTTGTCATTGATTAATCTGTGCAAACATTTAACCCATAAGAACCCCCCACCCACCCACCCACCCCGACCCCCCAAAAATGTAGATGAAAACCACAGGGTCCCCTTGCTCTCAGGTTCAGATGGAGTTATTTGACAGAGTGACTGATGGTAGCGGCTCTGGTAATGTGTGGTCAAAAGAAATAATTAGCTGTGCCCACATCTATGGCTTGTTGAGAAGTTGCATTTTGAATTTTAGTGTTTGTATACTGGTATGTGTGAGAGTGTTTTCATATAAATATATGAGAGTAAGAAATCTCTATGTAAATACCTACCCAAATGTTGACATTTATGATGTTTTGGACAGGTTCACCGCTTCTAATGTTTTTCTCACTTTCCCCCTTCATTCCTCTGTTCTTTGTGTAGTAAAAAATCACCCCAACTTTGTAGTTTAATGGTTGTGCATATGAATAACTGTTCAATTGTTATTTTTGCCTTTTGTTGTTTATTTACTGTCATTTTTCTTTTGTACAATAAATCATTTATTTAGCTTATGGGATTTGTTGTTTATTCACTGAATCGAGTGCATCTGTTTAACTCCTACCTGGATTGGCTTGCACCAGTTGTTCCTTCTTAAACTCTTCGTTACAAACAATGGATCACATCACTACTTGTATGTGAAACTGGTCGGTCAAAAAAGAAGAATAGCGAGAATTTTCACCTGATTCTGCAGTTCCTCAAAGTTCTATGACTGCTTTTATGTATTTTAGCTCATTGCAATGAATTTTTAACGGAAAAATGATAAATGATAAACCCAACGCAACCTGCCCAGCACCAAACAGCAGACAAAGTTAAGAGATTAGCTGGTGAACATAACGCAGTTTTTAACTGTTAAATACCCAGCTTTTACCCTCAGAAGTTAGTAGAAACCAAAAACAACACACATCAGGAGTGTGAATATTTGACTTATATTCATCAGGTGACTACAAACTCCTCTCTGTATTCATGCTAATGTTGCTCCGCATCTGCTACATGTGGAAATAGGTTGCCGTTAGCGAACAGGTAGGCTATATCTACTTAAAAAGTCGGTGTTATGTCAGTTTGTCTGCAGCTGGCTTTAAAACTGACCACAAATCAGTTGACATATTGTGTAAGCACTGTCTTAGCTAGTAAAGACTCTTTCTCCAGTCGAAAGCTATCAACCACAGGAAGATGCTGTAACAAGAGTTAGAAGTAGGCAGTTCAGAATGAGACCAAGCCAATTATGCTAACCTAACTTGATCAGGAACATTTGCTCTTATCTTGCTTTATTTTTGTGAAATATCGTGAAAATTTTCACGTTGACATCACTGCTAAACAACCTTTTGTGTGTCTGGTCACATGTATTGACCATCACTGAAGACTAAAACAGATAACGGATTAGCTATTATCTGTTTTACTCTTCAGTATAAACAGGTCATATATTAGCATGCTAAGGTCAGCTTTGTCAGTTAGCTAAGCAAACTTAGCTTCATTATAGTTCACTGCATGAAAATGTGAAAATTATTAATTCAAAACAGTTTGCACTATGCAAACTTCTTTCATAACATTATTTACAGCCTATTTGTACCAGGTGTATCTGTTTTGTAGCTAAGTGAACCAAGTGAGGAACTAACATTAGCTTGCTAATCTGACCTGTTTAGAATAAAAAGAGAAATAACATACATTCAACACACCTGACCCACTGTTTTATGTAAACTTTTGCAAAGTCTTTACCCGCTCAGGCATTCCTGAAATTGAAATGATACAACTGGATTTACTAAAGCACTAAATTGAAATTAGCTAGTAGTTACTAAGAATTTGGATTTAGTTAGTAATAGATTTACCTGTGCCTGGTGCAGCCCAGTCCAGTTCCTGGGTGTAAATACTTATGCTTGTGAGCAGCTGGTTTAACCAGCTCTATGGTCATAGAGCGCCCCCCCCCCCCAGGTTGATTTTGCATCTTGAGAAGCGCGCACACACACACATTACTTAAACCACCAGAAGCATCCTGATTCTTGGGAAACACTAACGGGCAGCAGAGGTGGCAGGAAGCAGATTCACCGTGAGGCTAATTGGTGAAAGAGACCGTTCGGAGGACAACGGTTTAGTGTTGGAGTTCGGGTTGCCATTATTTGGATGTCATATAAGATCCAGCCTGACCCAATTAATATGCCACCTGATAGGAGGGCCTCTCATCAACCTAATTTAGAGAATCAATAGGGGACAAATGAGAGTGAGAACGAAGCTCTTTACGGATGCAAACAGACAAAGACCACCCAGTACAAGCTCGAGGAGTCTGATGCCAGCAATGACATAAACCTTTTGACAAATCCTCACTTGACATAAACAAACATTCACACAGTCCCCTGCCCCTCAAGTGCATCAATGTGCCGTACACATCATCAGTCATACCCGCCCTACATAGACAAGGGAGGACATTGATGGATGTTTTTATTGTTTTGGCACATAAGCAGTAGTTGTACAAGTTGGACGTGAAGTGTTAGAGACTGAATGCTGCACCCAAAGCCTTAAGACTACTAACATGATGAACTCTGACCCAGCTTCATTAAATAAAGACTAAACTGTGCCATGGAGGCACTTGTGGAAGGAAAAAAAGTACAGTACAATGGGAATATTGGACATGTTACAAAGCCCTCAAGAAAGGCCGGTGGGGGCTGGGAGGATTTGGGAGGACCTTTATGGCAATTATAGCCATAAAGTTAAGAAAGAAGGTGAATTGGGGGCAGCTCTCAATAGCTTAAATTGCTGGACACAGTCATCAGTAACACCTTTTTGTCTGGCTCACTGACTGGCCGGTGTTTAGAGAGGGGAACTGTTCAGGGAAGATCACACACACTCTTATGGGACAAAAGAATCTCACATGACAATAAAATAAACTGTGGAGACACAAGATTTGAGTCCTGATGAGTCGACGCGACCAGACAAAGCTTATGAGATGTTTAAATCCTCAACAGTGAATGAGAGTGAACATAAGTGTGTGGATGATAATTATTGATCACTGAATTTGTGTTGCACTCTACTGTGCCTCAAAATAATAGGAAATATGTTTATTTTCATTTTTTTGTGGGGACAAAATGTATTTAGCTAACTCTACCTTCTCAAAGTGGATATAAAATCATGTTTTGGGAGAATAATGACAAAATATACATTACACTTTAAAAGTTCTTTTTGAAAGCAGTATCTCACTTGCTTCAACATGGATGTCTTGTCCTCACAGATGTCACTTCTGGTCACTGAGCTCACACTTATCAAATGTATGTGAGTTGTACTTCCAAAATCCCAACAAATGTTGTTTTAGTGCATTACAAGCTGTACTTAATATAAGAGGCTTTTATTCATTCTAGCAGCTCTAACAATTATAGGAAATCTTACTGTGATGTCTGGAAGAATTTTTTTTAACATGAACAGACCACTTTGAAGAAAGCTCTCTGCTCTCGCACCCTGTGAATGACAGCTGTCACTCTTTTGTGCTCCCAGCGCACCATCTGGTTTGAAGCGGACGATTGCTGGCTCTGCTATAGATGGTGTTGAGGTGCAGTCCGGTGGGCCTGGCTGACACTCCTGCCTGCCTTGCCCGGGCATGTTACTTTACCATTCCCACTGATCTGAGAGTATACCTGAGGACAGGATGCCCACCCCTACCCTGGAGGATTTCCATTCTGACAGCCAGACCCCAAAAAGGAAGCAACAAAGGTCATAATTACTCTCACATCAGTACATCCTCTTAGTGGTTCACAGTTTCTATGCAGCGGGGCTTTTTCAGTTTGATTAATACAACAATATTAGTGATTCAACAGTATTTGAACCTAAATCTACTCATGATGGCCAGTAGTGCTTTGTAAACAAATTCATTTCAAATAATAGTGAGGCAAGTTTATTATAACATGAAGGAGCATCTTTTAAGTTTTGATTTAATGTGACAATCATGTCTTGTTTTGATACATTTAAGTTTAGCAAAAATAGCAGAACTCCGTATTGATTCTCAATATGACATGACACGAATAATTTGTCAATGCAATCATCCAAATGAGGGAAGACTTTTTAAAAGCAACAAAAGTCGAGGCTTTCTCATCTTCAATCTTTGCATCTGTTGTTTCCTTGTCACAAAAGAGAGAAGAATGCATTTAAAAGTGCCATACAATTATCTTACTTATATCCACATGTATAGTATGTGTAGATATTCTCAAGACAAAACACAATCTTAAAATATTGTGAGCATGTTACTTGAAATATAAAAAACACAGAAGTTTTTAGAGGAAGGTTTATCAAAGAGGACAACATAAACCAACAGACTCCTTCGTGCAGGTGTGTAAAATAAGAAGTGAATTCTCTCTCTGGTTCACACAGGTACGTCCTAATGATGACTGAAAACATGAAACACCAGCTTCTCCTCTGCTAATAACGGCAATCTGCACATTCCGTCCACTTATTTTGAATGCTCCTCACAGCAGTGTGTGATTACTTGAAAGTCAGTCGGACATCTCTCTTTTGGCAACAACAGGAATCAGCCCAAGAGTGAAAAACAAAACCTTTTGTCCCACGCTGTCGTCCTGCCGTCCTGGTAATAATCCTAAATCTGCCTTGTTTTTGGAACAACATCTGCAATCTGTAGCACGATTATAATTGCATATTAATACACAGAATTATCACATGCAGTGCTTTTAATATTAATGATGTTATTAGGTAAACCGCGAGGAGAAGAAAACAAACAAATGCAAAGACACAAACAAACAAAAGAAAAACATCAGGATGCTCTTTGTCTGTCTGTGAAGCACTGGCAAAGTGTTTGGTTCTTCTTCTGAGTTGTTTCACATCAAATTTGGATGATGCAATAAAAAACAGGAAGGTTATACGAGGACACAGCTGCACTCCCTCTCTAATGTGGTAGGGCTGGACACACTGAAATATTCCAGGTCACTGATCAAACCTCCAAAAACACTCCCCTCCATCAAATCAGTCTTCAGCCTCCTTCACACACATCTGAATTTGTTGTGCAAGAAAATGACAAAACAAACACACAGAAATACTTTTCTAATGTTTTAACATTAATGCACTCGTTCTCCATGTGTCATATGCACCTGGAGGCACAGATCATGGATGGTATTATACTTTCATATACATATTTGCCTTGTATACACATATTTGAATCCAGGACACTTTTTAGTTTTTATCATTTTAGACAGAGTTTCTTGTATTATTTACAATCTTCAGTTTGGTTGACATGTAAGATGAATTGCGAAAGGCTTTCACAAATATCAAATTTATTTTTTTATGTAGCATTGATGAATATTTTCTTTTACATTAACTCTTTTTAAGATTATCTTTTTTCTTTTAATTTCATGTGAAACACTTTGAATTTGCCTCGAGTTTATAAATTGTGCTATAACCTGTAAATGAATTTGCCAGTAAAAGATCACACACATCATGAGAATGAAGTGAAAGACTAAAAAAAAACCATCAGAGAGGAAGAAATGGACAATTAAGAAGTAATGCTCCACTGCTCCCAGATAAAATTCATAATTTTCATCTGTTTCATAAACCTTGCCAATTGTAATCCCAGTATTGCAGATTTTGGGTTTACTGAAACAAGGCAGCAAAAACAGCAATAATGAGTTGCCAAAATATAGAAAACTCAGGGCAGAGATGCCGTCGGTTACAGTGCTGGCCAATAAAAAGGGGTTGTGGATTTCTTTGAGGCCTGAGCAGTCAGTGAAAGGCACTGTGGGGTCTCCATAGTTCACATGGCAAACTCTCAAACACCCACGGGGGGGTTGCCCTCCCTCTCTCCCCTGTCGTGCCTTAACTGAGGCTAGTGTTGACACAGTGCTGGCCAATCTAATTTTGATTGTCAGGAGCAAGGAATGGTGATCCTCCCCCCGCCCCCCTGAGATCATCAAGTTCATTTCTCTGGCTGCATAGGGATTTTTTTCCTTTCGGCCCCCCAACCCCTCCATCTCCCCATCTCCCCACCACTAGAACAATATTCAGCCGTTCCTGGGCCTCTCAGAGTGAGCTCACTGGAGTTAATCTCTCAGGCCTCTCTCCTCTCTATTGCTGCCTCTCTCTCACTCGCACTCTCTCCCTCTCTTTCTATTCAAAAAGCCATTGGAGAACAGCTTGAATTAGTGACAGTTATTATTCAGACTAATGAGTAAAATCTCAAAGGCAACAAAAGTGGACTGTGACGTCGGCTATAACAGCATTCATAAATCATTCATTCTTGGCAAGAGGGATTTATCAAGAAGTGGGTGACAAAATATATTTTCTACAATTTATAAGGTTTTGATAATTGAACACAGCGGTGGGGACAAGAAAGCCAAACAAAACAGCAGTTATCTGTTGTGCCAGTGTGATGTATTTACAGGGAAATCTGTGAAATATCACGCAGCCTTCATTGTTTTCCCAGATCTGTACCATCAGAAAAGACAGATGGCCTTCTGCACCTTTGTTTGTGGGTGTGTGCGTGCATGTGCGTGTGTGTGTGCACGTGCACGCATGTGCCTGCACGTCTCAGAGACCAAGGGAGTGAAGAAGGTCAGGGTTATCGACAATATTATTTTACATTTGAATGCTTTTTTTTTTTTTTTACTCAAAATCTCATTTTAAATAACACAATCCCAGATATTCACTAAAAAAAAATAGTTGTCTTTTCTTAATGAATGATATCTGACCATTTCTATGAACTAAGATTCATTCATTATTCATGCATTTTAGTATGCATGACGAGTTAATGCAAAAAAAGGGTTACTTAATGTCTTTTGTGTGGTGCAGAAAGAGGGGGAAACTGCACAGTGACAAACTATGACATTTGGTGGACACTTCTGTGAGTCAGTGTAATCAAATTCAAGCAGTCGCAGACATTAAGGCAGACATTAATTTTCTCAGTGAATTCCAAGCCAATGAGACGCAGTGACAGTCCAGCAGCGAGCGGCTTTGTGCTGTAATTAAAACCGAGACGTAATAACAGTGAAGAAATTAGGCAACCGAAAATCAGTTGACATAAATGGATCAGTCAAGCCAACTGCATAAAAAGGTAGCGTCAAAGAATAATGAAGATGATCCATCATAATGCTCTGTAACCATTTGCTGACATTATTTAAATGCTGACATTTGAATAATTTCCATATTAGCCATCAATAAATATGACACTTCAAGTAAACACTGCAGATTAATATTTGCCTTGTTATAGCTCAATTGTTTTCAGTGTCTTGTGAAATGTTGCATAAAGTAGCAGAAAACTTGGAACTTGCAGGAATTGTACCTTCACAGCTTTGGATGCAGTATAACAAGTTGGCCAGATGGGGGCAGTACAACTAAAGGTCAAAGTTTAAGTTGAGTCTCAAACACTCTTCAGTTTTGTTTAATGCTGCCTTCACTCTGACATCAATTTCTAAAGGTTCAACATGTTTTTTATCAGCAAAAGTTGAGGAGTTGCTCTGTTAGCTTTCCATCACTCACAGTTTTTACATCTGGCATAACTTTATAGCACAAATAAATGAATTAATACGTGAAACTTGTCTGAACCCAATATTCAGGCATGATGATACAGTGATCGTTGAAAACCATAAATCATTATATAGACACAAAGCCAGGAAATCTGTGTAATTATGTCTGTATTTATAGAACTCTCTTTGGTATTAACCAACAACCACAAACAGTATGAGTGTGAGAATAGTGTCAGTGACGACTTTGAACTAGAAACAGGAAGTTTGACAAAATTAATTAGCAACTTAGGAAGTTTATCAGACTGAGAAAGGTTTGTTAAAAGAGTTTAATCTCTGTAAATGTCAGCCCACTTAAAATAGTTTGAGAATGCAGCTTGACACTGATTCAAAATAATGAAGTGTGCTTTTAAACCTTCAAGCTCTCAAAATCAGCAAATAACAGTTTGCACTTGAGCTGAGAGCACAACTGCAGGTTGTCAGAAGTAATCTTGAAATCACAGAAAACAATTTCGAATCGAAAGATCAAAGGTGAAAGGTCAAAATTATTCTATCAGGGGTGGCGGGTTCACTGAGGGGGACAACTGACCAAACCAGGGCCCCCGCCATCAAAAAAGGAAAAAAGAAAAACTAGATTCAGATACATATTCCTGTCTATATTTTGTCTATACACATGGCTCCTTTGTGGTTAAAGAAATGCATGTTTAAAAACTAGAGACAGGGTGAATATTTAAGAGGGGGTAGGGTGGTGTGTTTGGCGTAGGTGCATGATTTGCAAGCTGTCAGATGACGGCCTTGTGGATGAAGAGCAGTAGGCCCCCATTCTCTGTCCGGTGCTCGGTGCTCCCCACCCCCTCACTCAAACGCCTCTCCATACCCCATGGGAGGAGGTCTGTTGCACTGTGGCCACACTAAATCAACATCGTCCTAATGAGGTGTCACACTTGACCCCCAACAGCCTCAGACCCTCACATGGGTGTCAGAGCCACAATGAGCGACCCTCCATCTCCAGCGCCTGGCTGACACATTTTGATTCATGAGAGAGCCTGGGCCCTGTCAGGTCAAAATTACCCCTATCAAAATGCCACCATCAACACATTCATCAACCCTCCCTCTGAATCCGCCCTTTTTTTTCTCTTGAAAAAAACAATCCCTCTCCAAAAACCAACAACACTTCCCTGCTTGTGCTCTGCATGCGTCCGTGCCCTCTGACTCCCTGAGAGCACATTTGCACACAATCACACCTCGAAACACCTTACGCACAAACCGCATGTTCTCACTGATTGTCTCTTACTGCAGCTAGCAGTGACACGTCTGTCTATCATTGGTCGGGGTCCAGCCTTCTGCTCCTAATGGTTCTCTGAGTGATGAACTCAGTGTCCCCCAGGTGTTGGTGAGCCTGTCCTCTGACCTACTGACCCAAAACACTCAAAATGTGAACAGGTCCTCACAGTTAATAACAAAACTGAGGACGAAATCTTTGTGGCCTGCCCCACTGAGTCAGAGCAGAGAGAGAGACAGACAGTGCTTACTCATAACAGGAGGTGAGACACGTTATCTTCACATGTTAGAAGCGCAGGCAGTTCAATCAGCTCAGTGTGCCAAAGATAGCATGTGACAGGTTTTGATTGTGACCATACTGACATGAATCATGGCAAGAAAAAACACATGCGGGCTCATCTCCACTACTCAGAAACATGCATAAAACTATCGAGATGAGGATTGACTTCAGAGGGAACCTGGCCACTCTTCCTCCCCCGGAGATCAGCTCCTTCATTGTGAACACAGCTGAGACTTCCCAGGATCACCCGGGGACGAGATCATCGCCCGCCTAATCAACTCAGCCCCGGCAGGAGCAGATGCTCTTCGCCATTCAAATGAGGAGGATCAATGTCAACAACAAATCCTTAGCCTGCTTCGTGGATCAATAATCGAAAGCCTTGTCACATCCTTCTATACAGTTTGGTACAACCTTGTACTTCGTTTTACAAGGACAAGCTATAACATGGTGGCCCCTTGCTGAGAAGATCATTTACTGTCAGCTGACACTCTGCGGCAGCCATCTGCTCCAAAAACTTTCCCCTGGGAGATGAGGGCAGTCCAGTAAGACCAGTAGACCCATCAACTGACTGGTCTAGTCTTCAGCCCCTGCAAATGTCCATGATCTCATCGTCATTATCATCCAAGGAGGATGTGAGAACTGTCAGTATTTATTACTTCAGCTATCAGCTATCCTCATGCAGTTTTGCCACAGTGCTATAATAATTCATTATTCACACTTCAATGGCCATCTGTAAGGCTTCAGTGTGAAATGTCCATGGTCATGAAGATTATTATGTCGGGTTGACAAGTTTGAGATTCATCTGGGCGGCTTAAAACAGTAAGGAAAGGTATGTTCACATCATAAGAGCGCCAACAAAGACAAAGTAAGAACAATATTTATTGTTGAATGTACAATATGTCTCTAATGAAGCTCGTTATGAATGGGTCATAAACTGGAGTTCATGTAAAGTGTTAATGAAAAGTAATAAAGCTGTAAGACGTTACGACCCGACACCAATAATGTTAATGTAGCAAAGCAAAGGTCCCTCGTGCCTCATTAGTGTCCAGATCTAAGTAGGTAATTGTAATGACATGATAATTAAGCCAATGTAGCATTTATTACACCATCGACTGTCATCATGTTTGAAGAACCCAAAGTGTGGGTGCAGAAATGCTGCGCCTGCTGTGAGAGTATTCTGACAGTTTTGGGCTTTAACGGTTAAACTTGATGAGGTATCTTTTGTGCTTTGTGTGAGTATATGTCTGCTGCTAACTAATTGGCAGCACAAAGCATGCATGAAAACAGTTTCGTACACTGTCCAATTCATGCTCTTTTTTGACAAATTAATCCATTCATTTGATTGATATATGTGACTGTGGTGAGAGATCACAAATGTCTACGTGGGGGCCAAAAAAAGTCTTCTCTTCTTTTATTTTGCTGAGGTGAATTACTTGCATTGACACCAGTGCCTGTGATGTGGCTGGCAGCGTGAGTTTCGGCTTTTTAAGAAGGCTGCAACAAGTTCCTGTTCACGATGTGCTGCAGGATGCCAGACTTAATGTGGAAAAAATCTACAAGCCATATAACACCGTTTGCAACTTGAAAATCTCTTCTGCCTTTGTGATATACCCTGGACAGCATCATTTGTATTCATTACAACAAGTTATGAGTTTGTAATTATTTTCTTTCAGATCTGTGTGGGGGACAGTGAACAGTATACTGAGTACATTATCAACCACAAAGGACAGATTTGAGGTGTTATTATCGCTGAAGACAAATCACACCTGACAAAACAGCATATTCCTCCACAGTGCCAAATCACACAATGCCTTTTCAGTTTTATGTCCTATGTTTCGTGGTCTTTCACACTCCTGCCACCAGCTGCCAGCAGCGCTCCAGCAATAATGATTTTCTAACTCAATAATTGAACCATCGTATCTCCCTGCCATCACAAACCTGATCCAGCTGCAGGGTAACTGGCTTCTCTCAACGCTGCTCATTAAGCTCTCATGTGGAGTCAACAGCAGATGAAACATGACTCCTCTCTGAGTAGTTAAAGCCGTGTGTTTACTAAATGCTCTGAGATGGGACGATAACCTGCAGCCGACTGGAGGCTTTAGGTTTATGTCAAGTCAAGTCAGACACAGAAACAACAGGAAAACAAAGAGAATAAAAAAAACTTAAGTTATACGAACAACTAAAGGATGAAATAGTCTTGCTCCATTGTTTCAGTTGAACCTTGTCTTACACACTTAGCTCAACTCATTTCTGTGCCATCCACATAATCTTTCATCGCCTCCACAGCGCAGCTTCAAAGGCTGATGTCCTAAAAACGAGCTGATCAAACTCACCTCAAGCATCCTTCACTTTTTTTCACTGAAATGTGTTTTGCAATGATCATCCTGTTGTGTTTCAAAGTTTTTGCACTGTTGTGAAATTGTTGTACGGTAACATCTTCTTTTGGGTTTTTTTGTTTGTTTGTTTGTTTGCTTTGCTGTGATGCAGATTTAACAATGACATTCTTTAGAGAAATGACTCGTCGTGGTGTAAACACAGCAGCAGCAGAGCTTCCTTGCCAACATGTTGATGCAGCATTTGTAAAGAGGCCTCAGCAGAGCAGGGCAAAATGCTGGGAGGTAAAAGACAACAGAAACATCACATTAAAATAAATGGTGCACCTTAAATATGGGAATTGCTTCTCCTCAAAATGGCACTGTTTTATATGCACAAGCTGATTTATTGTCATTCTTTAACTCCCTGTGTATAGCTCTCATCATGGGGTATGAGCATTAAGGTGTTGCTCACATTTTACACATCCTGTGGTGTGTATGGAAACGCAGGAGTCATCAGAAAGTGGGTTAAAATTGTGACATTTTCGAACAAAGGGGGAACAGTTAAAAGCCCCTGAGCACTTAGAGTGACACAGAATGGAGGGCAGAGGCTGTGCAATCCTTTGTGTCAGAGGAACTTTTGATTTAGTTAAACAGCTAAAACAAGAACCTTTCACACCCAAACAATGGACTCCTTTTCTGAAACTTAGCACTCAACAAGCGAGGAGCAAATTGTACGTGTGTGTGTGTGTGTGTGTGTGTGTGTGTGTGTGTGTGTGTGTGTGTGCGGTGTGTGTGCATGTGCATGTGTGTGTGTGTGTGTATACAAGTGCGCACGTGTGTGCATGTGCCTTGTGTCTAACAATCACCCTGGCGCATACCACCCTTTCTCTCCTCAAATAAAAACAGAGTAAAAGGAAAAGAGAAATCATCCACTGTTGAAGTACTTTACGAGATCCTCCTCTCAACAGAAAAAGGACTAAGTATCCATGGGAATCTTAGCATGTTAGGGAGGCCTTTCTCCCTTCCTCTCATCCGCTCTCCCCCGCTGCACCCATGGACCAATGCAATTGTTTATTTTCTCCTATTGAGGCTGCTCCATTCACTGGCTCTCACATTTACTCTGCTCAATTGGAGTGAGACAGCACTTATTCGAGGAGAGGAATGTAGCGTTCCACTGACAGAGCAGCAAGAATGCAGAAGAAATAATTAAAACTTTTTAAAGGAAAAGGTACAGCTGAGCGTGAGGGAGAACGGCGTCAAACCGAACAATGCCGACTGACAGGATTTTCTGCTGTGATGAGTATATCCACACATCACCTTGACACTACAAAGTGAAGGAGTGTTTGAATAACGCACAATGTGAGAAAGTGGAGCAGGGATCCTATAAGGAGGTCATTCATTGGCCGTGCTTTCTTAACTGAAACTCCCTGCAGAACAATGCAGCGCTCTTGCGAGATGTGGCCTGTCTTCCAACCTCACTCCTCCCGGTTCAAGCACAAGAGCTGCGAGCTGGACCACAGAGTTCATTTCTCCTGAGGTCTGGTCTGTCTCGAGGAGGTGGCCGTAATGGCAGTCTCCTTCTCTGTAACAATGACTGCCAAAGTCTCCTCTGTCCCGTCCATCTCTGCTATCTCTTACCAGGGTGAACCTTCTCAGATGAAGACAATGAGCCTCAACAGAATCTGAGTCAAATCACACCATCCAGACTGACACCAGTGCAGTGTCTGGTAAAGATGAGCTGCTGACGCACAGTGTCGCTCTGTGGAGCAGTTTCAGGGTGCTTCTGCTTTGTTTCCATGGTAGTGATGGGTATTTTTTACAGTACGTGCCAGGCAGTTAAAGAAAAACAGCTTTATGTGTCACATTATTACCAACATCATCTGCTGCTGTACAGATGAAACATTTTTTGCTTACTCTGTCCTCTTCAGGTTTTTGCTACCTGGCGGCAGATTGGCAGTAAGGACAGTTTTATTTTGTACACCCTGAAAACAAAAAGTCGCCTCAATGGGCTTTATAATCTGCACAGTATATGACTTCCTCTATCCTTAGACCATCGATTCGGATTAGAAAATAACTCTGCAACAAAACTTCAGAGGGAAAAATTGGAAGAAAAGTCAGGAAAAGAAACAGAGGAGGGAAGTCTGTGCCAGGAAAGACATGCAATAGATGTTGTGTCTACAGATTCGACAAAAATTAAAAAAAAAAACACAGTGTGGAGAAACAACATTAGCAGAAGGAATAACCCCTCGCTCACAGTGCACAACAAAAAGCAAATCATACTTTCTCTGTACAATGATACACTATTGAGACCTGCACAAAAAGTTAGTACAAGTGCACGTGTTAAGAAAAGGTCACCAGTTCAAATCCTCACGTTAACTGGTGAGAGTGAGTAAATACAAGAACAGAACAGTTTCCATACAGTGTGTTTCACTGGAGCAGCTGACAGGAAGACGGCTGACTGACTGTCTGACCACGATCAGCTCTCATAGAGCCAGTGATAAATAAGAAAGAGGCATTTCACATGGACCCTGGATCATAGTTGCACATTAGAAAGCTTTACTCATGTAATGATATGTGAAAGCAATATGAAAGCTCTGTGTAATTTTGTCTCAAGTGTCCCGTCCTGTTACATGTTTTAAGTGTGACCTGGGTTAGGGACCGCAGATGAAGACTGACTTAAAGGTAACTCTGGTACATCAAACGATAGCATTCATGTTTATTATTGTGTATGATCCCTTAAGAATAAAATAATATCAATAAACAAAAAATATGTATAAGTACAACCCTGTCGTGGTGAAACTAAGACATTAAATAATTACTGGGGCCAGAACTCACTTTCACAGCACATAAAGCAGCTTCAAAATCAATCCAGCAGGATTTTATCTGATGCAAGGTGAGCAGAGACATTAAATTATACACAATATGTGCTGAATATAAAGCTGTCAAAAGATCAGAAACTGGGTTTGGATGGAGAATGGATGGATGAGTAGAGGAAATATTAACAATTGAATAGTTTGTAAATGGAGTCGAACTCTACTTGCTTCTTCCTGACTTGAAGCAGAAGCATGTTTTTACTGCTGAGAAGGAAATAATTCTGAGCAACTCAAACGCTTTCCTTTGCAGAAGAACCACAGACAGCCTGAAATCAGGCAGGAGGTCGCCACACTGAAAACAGAGGTAAATCTTACCTGCCCCCTACTGGTCACACACAGCTAATACACTACATTACAAGAAAGGAGGATAATTCACGTCAGGTAGGAATCTGTCTTCTTCTATATTTGTAATGCACATGTGACCACACATCTATTGAGCAGCCACACACTCACACTCACACACACGCACACTCACACCCACACACAGTTGTGTTTCCATCACTTTTGGAGAATTTACATTAATTTCTTGGAGACTTACTCTAACCTTAACCCAAGACTTCACTCCAAAATGGATTGATTTTCATTATGGGGGCTTGATTTTGTCCTCATAAAGTCGTCAAGGCCTCTCAGTGTGACTGCACTTAAGTACGATTTTGAGGTACTTGTACTTCACTGAAGTATTTTCATTTTCTGCTGCTTTTTTCTTCACTACGAATAAGAGACAAATATGCTACATTTTACTCCACATTTATTTGATGCCTTTCATCACAAGTTACTTTAATAATGCTAAATATAATCAACAAATAAATTATGATGTATAATTTATTATTGTGGATGAAAATATGTCTCACTTTTACCAGCTGCAATATTAATATAATGTACATCAAGCATAATTGCATTAATGCATCAAGAATTATTATCAAGAATTATAGCATAGCATAATTATAGCATATCATTCTACACAATAAGTACTTTGAGTGTATTTTGGTGTTATATACTTTTACTTAAGTATAATAAGAAAGAGCTTTTACTTACAACATAACAGAACACTTCTATACTGCTGCTACTTTTACTTTAAGTTTATCAATCTTTATTTATAGAGCACTTTTCATACATACAATGTAGCACAAAGTGCTTTATGATTTAGTTTAAAAGATTGCATTGGCTCCCTGTTACACAGCCTGCTGTGCCCATGTTGCCATAATGTGCTATAATATCACAACTTGGTGTCTCACCCACCATCAAATCATGATGTCTGTCTGACTGACTTAAATCAGATGTGAGAGGATACTGAGAGGAAGTTTTCACAGACAGTCAAAGGCAGGCACCGCTGCGTGGTGAGAGGAAGAGAGCTGAAATAGCATCTGTATTTTTCTCTGTGGTTTTCACATGTAATATCAAGTAGTTAACCGCTCTGACGAACCAGCAGCTGCACTGCAGAGCCGGTGTGTGATCTCTCAGAATGGATGCCTACGCTGATGATCAATCTTACTATTACAATTACAGCGAGAACTATACTGATGATGGACTCTTTACTTTGGACATAGAATGTCCCAGCTCCCATCTTCATGGCTCCAACATCTTCCTGCCCATCATGTACTACATCATCTTCTTCACAGGCTTTTTTGGCAACCTCTTTGTCATCTCAGTCGTGGGCAGAAATGGTAGGAGAGGTGGGCGTCTGGTGGACACATTTGTTGTCAACCTGGCCCTGGCCGACCTCATCTTCGTCCTCACGCTGCCTCTGTGGGCCACCTCTGCCAGCCAGAACGGCTACTGGGATTTTGGGGATTCTGGGGACCTGCTGTGCAAGCTGAGCAGCTACATCATTGCTGTGAACCGCTTCTCCAACATCTTCTTCCTCACGTGCATGAGTGTTGATCGCTACCTGGCTGTGGTGAAACTGATGGATTCCAGGTACCTCAGGAGCAGTCGGTGCATTCGTGCCACTTGTGCTGCGGTGTGGTTGAGCTCCCTGGTGCTCGGCATCCCATCCCTGGTGTACAGAAGAGTGGAGCCGTCCAGTGATGGAGTGTCCTGTGTGGAAGATAACAACTCGTCTTTTTTTCTCAGCCTGAGCCTGACCATGGCCTTACTCACCTTCGTTTTTCCTGTGTTGATCATCGTGCTCTGCTATGGCACCATTATCCTGCATCTCAACAAGCACTGTGTCACTGCTGGAAATCCTCGAACCGAAGCCCGACGCAGACACTCCCTCAAGATGGTCTTCTCTATCATAGTGGCCTTTGTGGTATCCTGGCTGCCCTTCAACATTTTCAAAGTCATCGTAATTGGCTCACAGCTCCTGAGTGTTGATTTGAGCTGTGAAGCTCAGTCATGGCAAAGAAACGGCCTCCTCATCTCGTGTTGCCTGGCCTTCCTCAACAGTTGCGTGAATCCAGCCATTTATTTTTTCCTGGACCACCACTTCAGACGACGGGCAGAGATCCTGTACAAGACCTGCATGGGAAAGCCAAAGTCACTGCAGAGCCAGAACTCTTCAGCTTCATTCACCAACGCCGGCACTTCAGAGAGCTTTGGAGCAACTGGTGGGAGAACTCAGATGTTTGAGTAGGTGAAGAAGACACAACTCTCTAACTTTGAAGGTAGTAAAATTATTGTTCTGCTATCTTTTAAGATCTATGGGACAACTTGTCAGGTCTTGTGCATATTTCTCTTGAGAGATGTTTAAATATGAAGTAAAACCAGCTACATGGCAAGAAATCATGGCAAGCTATGTAGCCTGATGTTTTCTTTTGTCATTTATTTGCTTTAAGCTAATTTTCTGCAAGTATTAAACCTGCTCTTTATACTCATCTTAATATACCATATAGTACATTGTTGATATATGAGCATTCACTCATTTTTTGTTCGTGTGAAAATCCTCCACATTTTGTTGCATTTGTAAAGTGCAGTTGCATTAATTTACAAGTTTACGCATTATTTTAAAATTTGTAACATCACTGATAAGTTGCATTTTTTCTAAAGTGTTTGATATATTAAAAGAAATGGAGCATGAATAAGGTTACAAAATGTCATGAAATCTATGTATTGTTGCATTTTGAAAATGTGTATTTGTAACATAAAACTGGTGTTTTGTATGTTCTTTTTAATTTGTGATTCTACTAAGGTGAAACCTGTTTTTCATGATGATGAGATACCTTAGAGAATAAAAAAAACAAAACAAGACTGCTCAACTGACTTTTGGCACATTTCACCACACTGTGTATTGATAACTGATTTAATTGTATGAGAATATACAATAGATGTCACACCCCAAAGGTTTATAACAAGCTTTTCAATAAGTCAAATCCAGAAACTAAGGACTGATTTAAATAAAATAACCAACCTATTGCACCTACACAGCAAGTGCAAAAAAAGCAAGTCTCAAGTGAGCTTTTCTGGGACAGAAAGAGCGTTCACCTGCACTCGCAGCATATAAAGCCGTGCGACACAGATGCAAAACCACATTTAGCTCCCTAGCAGACAGCGCAGTATCTCCAAAGTGCAGCCAAGACAATCATGTTTTTACTAAAAGACTAAATTAGAGTCGAGTCTTGACATTAACAAAAAGATTCTGGTAATTTTAGTCAAGTTTATGGAGATTTTGAAAAAAAATAAAATAAAATATGCGAAACATTTTTCCAGCATTATTGAACTCAATTTTGTCATCACCCCTCAGCTGTAATTGCTTTACTTTCCCAGGGCACAAAGTTATAATAGAATTTTCTATATTGTCATTGTGAAGATAATTGATGTGTCAGAATCAGGGTTAATACAGTAATTGTGAGTTTGTGTGATAATACAATAATGCCCCAAAATAATATCAGCCCTGGGTATTCCAGAGATATTTTATTCTTAGAAATGTGAGCAGAATAAGATAATACAGCAATATTTTTACAGCTATCAGATGGCACATTTTAAAGCAACGCGTGAATGCGATGAAGTACCACAGTAAAATCATCTGCATTTAATTGTCTCTACCTACGGATGTGTTGATTGAATTTAATACATGCTGCTTTATAAAAGTAGCAGGTGAAATCAAATGTAACAATGACCACATATTTTGCAAGTTTCATATCATTTTCAAAGCTGTACTTCCAGATGAATGCAGTGGGACTTGACCTCCTCGTCAGGTTTGATCTCGCCTTTTAAATACACCGCTGACTGTTTCACTTCGTGTTCTTTGTGGGTGCTTTGACTGACAGTGTTTAGCATTTTCTGGGCATTGCAGAGTGCACACAGAGCTCAGTAAATAAAAGAAGCCCTTGTGCAGAATCTTTCTTGAAACTGCACGTTAGGTGTGAACTATGAGGTCATTATGATTTCAAATTGTCACATGTGAGCTTTGCAAAGGAAAACAAGAAAGCAAAGAGTAACGTGAGAACGAGAGTCACACTTGTTAAAGACACTATAGTGCCACCCAGAAATCAACCAGCAACAGGAAACAACAGCTAATAGAGTGGAAGAGGGAAGACATTTTCACATGCTATCAAACAGTGTTACAAAACTTGAAAAGGGGCCCACCCAGAGGTTTACTTAAAAAAACACATTCAACAAAAGCTGCCAGGCCTCAACTTACAGCAAGACAAACAACTGGCAGCTCAAAACTGACAGGAGGACTACATGCAAAACATTCGTATAAGAACTTCTTTACTGTCTGATAAGCAGTCACTCACACTTTACTGCTAAATGCAACGTCTGAGAAATCAGAGGTATTCACATGAGTGTTATGGGGGAAGTCAGGTATTTGAAAGTTCAAATGTTCATGTGTGCCCACTTGTTTTTCAGTCCCATGCTGTGTGTGTCATTTATCAAGTGGGTTCAGGGAACCAGGTTAGGTGCCAGGCCGTATGTGCAGGAATTTCCCCTCTCCTGCTCGAAAAAAGCAGTTTCAGAGAGCAGCTTTTCTCACAGCGCTGTTTCGACACGATCACAAATCACCCCGCAGGTCATGCAGATGATGAACATTATGTCGCTGTCACACTGACTGGCAACATGTTTTTTAAATGAATGCATGAACAGTAGACAGAGTAGACAAATGACTGGTATTTTACGTTGATCTCTATTTTCAGTGGCTCATATTATTTTTTGAGGCTTTAGATTTTGATGTTATTTTTTCCATATTTGAAAAATTGAGGGAGGCAGACATCAAAAAAAGAGAATGGAAAGCTGCACACCCATAACTGTGATGCATTTACATAAGCTTGTAAAGATCGGCGTTTCAGAGTCCAGCCCTCTTCAGGAGGAGTACACACTGATTTTCACAAGTAAATAAATGCACCAGAGGTATGAGTGTGTGGGTTTCCATTCTCGGTTCTTAAATCTTACCAAATCATTAACATTTTAAGTTTAAGGAATCTGTTTCCACCGTTATTTTAGATTCATGAGAGAATTGTGCTTTTTTGTCTTTATTGTGAAGTTGACCATGTTAATGGATTTCACTTTAACCTGAGAACAGAGCAGCTCAAGCTTCACATTCACACGCACACATACACACACACGCACACCAATGGCAGGGGAAATGTGGCCAGACTGCTCTGAGGTTTAGTAAACAGGACACCAGCTGCTCATTTTTGCAAACTGAATATTTTACGAAGATGAAATGCGATAATGCTGATATATGTAGATTCAGTTTCGCTGTGTTTTGTTTTTCATTGATTTATGCAGCAGTTTGAATCTGTGAGTTCAGCGATGTCGTTGTGATAGTGATGTTAAATGTCAAGTGGATTAAAACAAGAACTTGAAAAAAATTGTTAGGTCAGTTGTTTGCAAATGTTGAGGGTTCGTGTGGTTTATAGAGCCAGTTTAACACAGACAGGCTTTATGTTGCCTCAGCTTTATCAAGGCCTGACTGGGTGTTTTATTCAACATGATGACTTTTCAATAAAGGAAATGCAAATCCAAACTAAATTATTTTAAAACATGTATTTGGCACGTTCTGTTCTTTTTTTGATATTTTTCTTTTCAGAAATATAATCTGAATTTCTCAATTAATGGCAAAACGCAGTAGCTATGGCAGAAATGTTAGTTGTTAAGGATAAAAATCTGTCAGTGAATGGAATGACTCAACGGTTACTCTGCCAGTCTCGTACACACAAAGTGAAAGGTGTGACCTCGGCACTCAGACTTTTCCAGTGGGTGAGCTGTCAGTCAGTTTCTGTTACTGTTTAATGCTGACACTATAAACCGGTCATGTTCTCAGACAACTATTACAGCTCTCTCTTCTGTGGTTGTCAGCCTCTCATTACAAAACTGATTTTCAGAACTTAATCAGTGAACATGAACTGACCTTAAACTACAAAAAATGAGTATTCCAGCTCTTAAATCAAATAGTTACATGTCTGTGAAATCATAAATGATCCAATGATATTTAGATAATAAACATATAAACCTACAGGTTCAGCTGGAGGTGGGTATATTGATGGTATATTGACACATTGACAGAGAATTTGTCTGTCTCGGGTTTTGCTGCAGCTGGCTGAGACTTGGGTGGGTATGACCATAGCTAATGGTGGCCAGCGTCACACAGATATTGTTGTGTGGTTAACATTATTCAGCCAGGTTACCAGTGTAATGACTATTGTGAAAGTGTTTCCCTTAATATCTACCATGTTCATATTATTATTTTTTCATCACTTACCTGATGTTTAAATTACATTAGTTTCCCTGTTTTAAAATCCAACTCAAGTCTACATGAGCTACACGTCATCTGTACAAAGGCAGCTCCCTGAGAGAAGTTCATGCTGAACGTTTGAAAGTCATGTATTTAAAATAGATATTTCATTTCTGTCTGTCCTGTGAATAAACCTGACATCTGGTACCTTCGATGGCATTTTGACAACAACTAACTGCCTGGGGAAAAAAACACAGATGTGGTTTAATGCTTTCTGACAATAAACAAGAAAAAAGGAAGGAAGTGATGACACACAAAAAACTTTTTTTTACTTTAGATGAAGACTTGATCCTCTGTTATGAGTTAACCAACGATTAAACGATTTAAAATGAGATGTATACGTGGAGGTCCAACACTCACATTGTGAGAAAACATTGTGCAATTTTAATTTGAACAGTTTCACATGTAATTACGTTTATCGTAATTTCAGTATCGAATCAGGACCATCAATGTGTTTTACTTTTAAAAAAACACTGAAATTAATCGCTTTAATGAGTTTTTTCATCAGAATTCCTCATGTGTTATCAACACATTTCACGTCATTAATCATGATGAGCGGCGTAGAATTTAGGCCAGACATGTGAAAAACTGATTCAACACTAAAAATTATGTATTGACAAATCAGAACAAATGGTTTTGTTGTGAATGTAAATATTTTGCACATTAAACACACACTACAGAGTAAAGTTAGTAGAAATTAGACAAAAATAAGCATGATCAGTTTCACCCTTTTAGCTGCATCTTTCATTGGATTTGTCATGAAATGATTTCGTGGCAAACTGCGGTCACAATAAAATTGGACATTTATGTATTGATCTCTGCCCGACTGTGTTTCTGTGGGAGGTCACGTGGTTTACAGGATTAAAAAATCTACGACTGCACTGCCTCCGCCTAGTGGCTGAAAAAAAAGAGTACAATGCCAATTTTGGTCTTCTTCAATACACGCTGCTCTGCTTGTTTAGAGAAAAGATAACTCTAGCCACGTCAGATAAATGATTACGTGCCTTTGACTTCAAAATCCACCGAACAACCATCCAGCTTTGTTTTCTGCCCGTAAACCGCCCACACAGCAGCGGAGAAGTGGATGACCCATGCAGCGTTCACAGCCCCTTCTTAAACTCGTGCTTTCTAGTATCAAGGCGTTAAATATATCTTGAAGCCCTTTTAAGTTCCACTAAAAGACAATATTGGCAAAGTCGCCCATAGAGGGACTGTTTTACATGGTGGCTGTTGTTTTATTTTTAGCAATCCAGTGATACATAGGTAGAACTTGCAACAGCAAAACAACAGAGTAGAGAAGTACAACAATTACATGAGCTGTAAAAAAATACCGTAATTGTTTCATTTAATGGTCATAGTGTCTTGTATTGACCACTTTCACCAAGGCGTAATTCTGCTTTACAACTTAACTTGATATGCATGCTTAATACGTCGCGCGTCGGAAACGCGGTTGCCATGGCAAATGCTTGATGTTGGTAGCTTGGTAATATTTTCGACAGCACGTGAAGTTAGCATAGCATTGCGTTACTCTGCCTGACTCTCGAGGTAGCGTTTCCGACACAAGTTACGTTTGGGTAGTAAAATGCGATATTGAATGTTTGTGCTCTAATTCATCCTCCCGTTTAGACCACACAGACGTAACTCTAGGTCTTAGTTTTGTTTTCTTTAGCTCTTTTGTCAGTATAGATAGAAATAAACTTCCAGCTGAAATCTGGGAGACTGCGAGCCGATGGAGAGCAGATTGTATGGATACAGATGAGGCACGCTGCTAGCTAGCTAACAAGCTACTAAGGTAAGAGCAAAAAGCAGTGGCATTAAAGGATTTGTTTATCTTTCTCTGTATACAATGGGTTGTTTATTTCTGCTACTGAACGCCGTTTCTTATAAATACGTATTTGGGAGCGTATAGTGAAAGGTTTGGTGGAAAGCTCACAGATAAAGCGAGTTTCTAAACTTTGAGAAACTCTTTAAAGCCGAGGCCCAGCAGCAGCTTTATGAGGCTGACTGAGCGAGCGGGTGGATGGCATGGATCAATAAACACATCAAGATGTCCTTTTCTTAATCCCCAGAGAGATGTTATAACGTTACCTGACATGTACAAGTGGTTCAAGTACCATTTGACTTTATTATGTAACTCTTTCATTTCTATAGTTGTAGTATTCAGATGTACATTACAGGTGTTGATTTGTAATGTTTTTATTGTTCGGTTGCATCCATGATGTTTCCTTAGTTGTTTTAACTTTAACGTAGAGGCAACCACTAAAACTGAAGGGGTTTTGTTAAGTTGTCATATCTTAAAACACTAAACTCTGACTTCATCTTTGATTCTGTCTTTATGCAATAAGCCTGGGCTTCATGGACAGTCCCTGACATTTTTATGGATATGTTTATTCTGTGTAAAAGAGAACCAACTTTAAAAGGCCTACCATAAACTGGAAAAAAGATATGTGACTGCACTGACCAGCAGAGAAGTCAAAACCTTTCAACATCCTCTTTCAGCAGAATGCACCACACTTTCAAGAAGACGTATGTGAGAGGAACAATGAATCTAAAGTTACAGGATATTTACGTATTTCATCTAATATGATGGTAGTTTCACAGCATACCTACCTAATGACACTTCACAAAACGAGTCATCACACACATATTGGAAACTTCATTATGTTTGTTTTTTGCTTAAATCTCAACAAGGGTTAAAGCAATTAAGTATTTTCACTTTTCATCGTTATAACTTAATTGAACTGTTGCAGCTGTAATCTCTACGGATGTTTTCTTCAGTGCGTTAGTCCCATTAGTTAACTTGTGATTTCTGTGCATTGAAACATTTCAGCCATCTACACATTCCTGAGCACTGAGCAGGGGGCAAGAGGACAGAAGTGGCTTAACCCCTGACACCTCAATGACCTGCCGGTGGGACTGTCATTACAAACTCATGCTGTGCATCCAAAGTTTGCTCAAACCCATTTGGTTTCATTTTAGATAGTAGTGCAGCGTGTGTTCTTTCCAGAGATAGCAAATGTGTCAGGTTAATGCAGAAAACATGTGGAAAATGTGTGTGTAATATAAAGGTATGAAAGGAGTATGAATTGATTCTTGTGCAATATTTACAATATACATTATAGCTTTAATAAGTGCTTGAAAAGTGATGCAGAATGTGTCCGTGCACTTTAGACATTTTGTGCTATTAGACGGTCTGGAACAATGTGATTTTTTTTCCTATTGTAAAGCTACTCGTGAGGGGGTATGAACTGCTCTCTATGTAATGGTGTTGATGTGTTTAAGCTTGTTCACTCTCAGCCACAGTCAAGGGCTTGGTCGCAGTTTAGAATAGATCTGGATTTGCGTGGCGGTGCACAAACATCTAATTCAGTCATCCACATCAAACACGCCACTTCTGAACGCTTGCTCATTTGAGATACATGTAGTTTTTTTTTTTTTTTTGTCCACATCTTTATTACAGTCAGTTAGAGCCTCCAGGCAACATGAAGCTTAAAGCTGGCTGCAGGCAGAAAGAGGTGGAGGGAACCCGGCCGCTCCAAGACTTTCTTTGTTTGCCTTTTAAAGCTTTAGGATTTGTAATACATTAGTGTAACTTTATAGCACTTTTTTATGACACCACCTTGATCTAAGCATCATTACGGTGGAATGATCTATTAGCACCTGGTGAAAATATCAAGCTGCAAAATACTGAGGGATAATGTTTGATTCCCCTGGCAGCTGATGGCTGTACACACTGGCAGCAGGAGTCTAGCCGTACACTTATAAAAGGACTCAAGAATATGTAAAGAATTTGTTTTGCCAGCTGCTGTGTTGGCTACACAAAGCCCTCTCTCTGTCTCTCAGGGAACTCTGGTTTATATAAACTACCCATGACATACACCAACTGGCTACTTAAACGCTGGATGGTTGTCTGTGTTGTAAATCAGTGCAGGGGGAAGTTGTTTAGCTACTCTTCACATCAAGTACAATGCACTTAACTGCACACTTGTTGTAGTTACATTATTAAAGAGAAACATCGTGATAAAACTGATTTCCCTCCAGCTCTGAAGTGTGTGAGCTATTTCTCAGTTCCCTCTTAGGAACAATACTGTTGGCGTTAGTGTTTGTGTGACCTGTAGTTTCTTGTGAACAGTAGGGATTAATCATTTTTAATATCTGATTTTAGGATATGAAGTTGCTTCATATGCAGCCTGTTTACACAAGACACGCCTGCTGCTCTTTTATTCTATTAACCTTTCAGGAGCTGGTAGCTGGTAGGTGATATCCCTCCTTTCAGCCTTGCCTTACGCCTGCACTCAGTAGCCAGTTTATTAAGTAAACCTTGCTAAAACTAATGCAGCAGTCTGGTAATGAATGCAGCTTTCATGAAGGTTCTGATGATAGTTTTTTGGTGTTGATTCAACTGTATGATCATTTTGGAGGCTGCAGTTTGTGGTGTTGTTGAACTGAATTGAATCACATTATACAGAGAGATGTATCTGTTATTTAGCTTGTCCTGTCCTGTGTTAGATCACATTAGTTTAAGCTACGTAATCAACTTGCAACTGAGTGTAGTTTGTTCTTCGACATTCGGTTGAAAAATGATCGTTTCACCACTTTCTGCCAGACAAACGGTACAATGGTGATACCATTTACAAAGATATCTTTGGCATTTAGTGGCTGACATATACACTGGTCTGTTCGCCTGGCTGATTTATTGGCTGATCTTTAAAGTAAATTGGTGGTATTTTGTTGTAGCATACCAGTGTCCATAATATTGGCCAGCTAAAGTATTGACTGTAACTCACTGTCAAACAAATAAATATAGTATAATGTAAGAAATCAGATAAAATATTTGACTGCATTGTCAGGGCCGAGCATGAAGGCATGTGTGAAATGTGTCTGGTGGCGCTCACACTGTGAAATCTACATGTAGAAGTTACTGAACCAAATATCTGCTGCTTTCTCGGTGCCGTGTCATTTGAGATCTGATTCTTGAGTGTCTGGGAATTGCGGGACCTTTTTCCAGAGGGTCTGAGCACCAACATTCCTGGAAAGCCAAAATGAATATTGAGATTCAGAATGAATGCGAGACATGCAGTTACAGAGCAGGTGCTGCCTCTGGGTCTGTGTAAATCATGCGGACTATCCCACCACCATGTGTTTCACCCTTTTTAGTGGTGGCAAAAATTGCAGGCCAGAAAGAGTCTTGGCATTGGTCGTCTGTGAGGAGAAAGATAAGTGAAGTTCAGGTCTATTTGCAAATCTGAGAAAGTTTTAAGTTTATTATTCTACGTAGTGCTCACAGTCTATGGGTGGAAGATAACAATTTGCTAAAACTTGGTGCATTACATCTGTCCTTGTTTTATGTGAAGTTCAGGTTTTTGTGCTTTGTCCCTGTTCAAATAAAGATGCGTGAATTTGTAAGTTTCTAACTGGTTATCCATTTTACTGGCACTTTGAACATCCAGGAGATGGCAGCAGAAATGCATTGACCAGGTATTAGATGATTGAACTGTCTCGCTAACAGGTTATTGTTGTAGTTGTAAGAAAACAGAGGATGTCAGCAGTGTGAGAGAGTCATCAACAGTCAGTTACCCAGTCATAGATCCTGCTATAACTATTAATGAAAGCATGAGCTTGGCTTTATATATTATGCTTGAAAGCAGGAGCTGTCCCACAAACCTGGGGCCAAAAATTTATAAAAGTTATTAGTTTCTAATATCATGTGAATAAACTGACTGGGGCTGCGACCAATGAATATTTTTATTGTTGATTAATCTGTTGAATACTTTAATTGTGTGGGAGGAGAAATGCCAATCACAAGCTCTAAAACAGACTTTATAGCTTAAATGTCATTGCTCATATGTTTCTCCTGGGCCCTCAGTCTGTGTCACACTGTGTGTGTTTGTTATAGTAATGGTGCTTTTGTAATAAGAGACATTTCGCACAGGTAGCCACCACCCATCCTTTAGCACACTGATAAGAAGGTAAAATGAGGCGTAATTTCTCGGTGTGTGTGTTACTGACATAGTTTCAGACTCAGACGGGAGCACTGAGTTATATGATACTGACTCCAGTGTTCAGCCCTCTCTTTATGTGGCCACTCCTCTGCAGCAGGCAGCGCTTTCTTAGTGGGCGAGTGCCTCATTCCTGTCCAGACTCTACTCACCTCAGGTTTTGGGCATTTCCATTCAAGTCGGGAATTCTGAGGGAACGTTTTCACTCTCTGGATTTTGACAGTTTTCCTCAGTGTCTCATAAAGTAAGTAGATTTTTCAAGTTTTGTCCAATTGGCAGTGTTTCGTGCACTGTAGGCATTTTTTTTAATTCACCTGGTATCTTCTGAGTGAGTTTGGATATATGCAGAATGACTGTCATGTGTTCATAGTATTCTTTAATTAACATTTCATCCTGAGACGTTTATGCCTTTAAACAGACTGTGTCAGTGAGGTGTGCTTGTTTTGTCTGTGGTACTAACATTGACACAGAATAATGGGGAACAAATGCTTTCGGCTCGTGTTGTGTAGTCCGGAGCAGTTTCTTGTCACCTTCAGGGTGGGAAGAACACCTTCCATTTTTTTTATATGTGTGTTTAAGTGCTTGTATTTGTGAGTATAGTAGTCAAATAAAGTATCAAATATGGACAATTGTTGTAAAATGTTTGACAGATAAAATACATCAAACCAAACAATTGATCAGAAAAACGTTACACGCTGCTCAGTATAGTTCATGCTGGTATATTGTGATGCCAAGATACCGCTTATCAGTGCATCGAACTAGAGTAGTTTCGGTTGCCTCCCTTTTAAAGCGTGGTCCCATCCCTGTGCCATGAAGGGATGTGAGTCTGCTGGTTTTTCAGGGGATTTCAGCTCATCTTGAACTGGTGAGCAGGGAAGTGAAAACTAAAAACACTCCAAGACATATGAAAACCCCAGCTTTTAAAGTACAGTGTGTCTTTGTGTGTGTTGTTGAATAAAATTGCGTACTTGATGTGTTACGTACTGTATTAGCTCATCATATTTTTTGGTGTTAGTTGAGTAATCAGTGAGTTTATCCGCATGCCTATAATGAACAGAACACCATATCCATAACTATATTGATGACTGAATAATCATTAAAATAATTTATGTTGACCAGTTTTTCCCTCTTTTGCATTGTTGTAAATAGAATTTAATTTAGGCTGTTGGTCGGATAAATGAAAGTATTTGAAGTCGTCATCTTGGGCTGTAGGAGCATGTGATGGGTACTTTTTAATATTTTCAGACATTTTATTGATGATTAGTCAGTTAAAGGTGGGGTTGAGTCATTGGAGGAAGGTTGTTGACGTTACCATCTCTCATCTCTCCTCACAATGTGATCACAGGTTAGTGTGTCAGATTTACTGTCCCTCTCGCTCCCCCGTCTCCACTCCTCTTCCCATGAGCACGAGCACGAACGCCACCTCTTGCTGATTGGCTGGAATAGTGTTGTGTGGCTCGGCCTGAGCCACTTTGTTGGTTTCCCACTTACAGAAGCAAGGCTGTGTACAAAAACTGGATTTCTTTTTCAGTGCACACACAGAACAGACAGCGGGCAGCCTGTGAGGAGATATTACTAAATTTCAAGTTCAGTGAATGTTGGCTGTCTTTCTCCAGAATGGCTCACCCCACCTTTAATCAAAAACATGAATGAATGAACCGTTAGTAGCTTCCATAGTGGACTTATTTTTGTGTCTTTTTGTTTTTGCTGTGATCAAATTGATCACCAATGTGAACTCAAACTGCTGCTTGTAGTTTTATGGTGCGTAAACACACAGTTGAAAATCCTGAGCTTGGATTGTTTTCACCCACTGACCAGCATGCAAATTACTGTGTGCAGAATTTATTGTGATGAAGTATTTTTGTAGTTATTAATAGTTTTTTCCCCAAAGAACCAAAGGATACCAAGGGTGGTAGATCATGCAATTATTTCTGCAAAACCTAGCATACATTTATGTTTGTTTGTTATGTTTTTCAAAGTATTCAGTTTGAATTCAGCAGTGTAGCGTGATGTTATTTAAGTGTGCTGTACGTAAGCAGTTTCACCTTAATTTTGCAAACACAGCAGCCAGTTATCTGTGTGTGAAGTGTGAAGGCTGCTGTCAGTCATATGAGCTGCGTGGAGGAGGTGTCATGTTCCGGTCATGTTCAGGATGATAATGACATGCATTTTATGAGTCCCCGTATTCCTGAACGTCACCGTATGGCTAAACCAACCTATGCTAGAAACAAGTCTTGTGTGTCGCAGCTAATGACTTCACCTCATCTAGTTGTTGCAGAAAACAAAACAGTGACTGCTGTGAAGCTTCCTGCAGCTTACTGAGGCACACCTCCCCTGTGTTGGTATGCAGTCACCGCCACATTCCTTTATTCTCTTAGTTAATGATCTAACCAGCAAGTTTCACAGTTTTATCTTACACCAGCTGAATATATGGCTGATGTGTCCTGAGCTTCTTATCGGAAGGAGTGAGATAATGCCGATCACATGACATCAGCGACTAGCAAACAGGCAGTCACAGGAAACACCCTAGACTTGGCAACATGTGTGTGTACTCATGCTTTGGGAGACTATGACTCCACTTGACTGTAGGGTCAAGAGGAGAAGTCACACCTGAATCACTCAAGCTACAGGTCACGAGATTGAGTAATGGGCAGTCTTTGTGTTAATGCTGTTGGCCTTTACATCTGATTTTGGATTTTGACGTCTTCTCTATGGCTTTTGTTTGAAGGTCAGTGACTAGTTGCTTGTAATCCCTTTTATATTCAGGTGTTTTTTTTTTAATTGCCAGTATAGCTTATGTGAAATGTTAGATATTATTTACTCATTAATATTTTGTGGAACTACTTGTTTTTCTTGATGTAATTCACCTTTGTGTGCATATTTGAGACACCGCCACAAATGATCCCTGACTTTTGTGGAATTCAGGTTGATGGGACCTTAGAAAAAGCTCGAAAATTGTAATGGATGCTAAAACTGAAGTGATACCTTACAGGAAATGGTGAGCAGCTGCATTATCCACTGAAGAACAGCAACAGGAAGTCGATCTACTGGCATGGAGGGCAACGGCGAGATCAGTGACACTGACAGTGGCATCATCCTTCATTCAGGTAAAACATTTACTGAATCACTAATGGCATTTTGGAAATGCAGTATGTAGTAGCACAACTGACGACGTCACAAATATTGTGTTAATTGAAGGCGTGCACTTTCATGCAGTATTTTCCAGCCACTGCAGTCTCTCCATGCCGTATTCACTAATGCCACTGCAACATTATTGCATTTGATGGTCCAGGCTACGTTGAAAAATGTTTCTCCATTCAGTTCGTCTCGTTATATAACAGCTTGCAGGAGTGTTCACAGTTCACAACAGCAAGGTTTGGTGTTTGGCTGCATTTCATTTTTAATCTTAGAAGTCTGCATCAGTGGCAACATCAGGAGACCTTCATAGAAAACAAACTGGACTGGAGATTGTCCTGGGCTGATCGCCCAAATAAGTCAGAGGGACACAGGGCAGCGTTATTGAAGTGCTTATTTATATAAGGATTTAAGTGGGGGTTGCCTCATTTCAGAGTTTGAACATTGGCTCGTCGAAGTGTCCTTTGACTGTTCAGACTTGAAATCAATGCTGATAAGTTTGTGTGAGACTTGCACCCTTGATTTAAATGACACATCGATTTAAAAGAAAGCGTTAACCTCTTTTAGCTTGTGGACTCTTGCTGGAGTCCCAAATCAATGTTGAAGCTAAGTACACAGCTTAGTCCAACCCTTTGTAATCTTATCTCACCACCTGGCTTTAGATGTCTTCAAACTGACGACCTGAAATTCCCGATGAACTATAGTCAAAACATAAATGTAATTATATTTGAGTTGTTTATGCCCAAAGAAAGTGAACACAGTCCCAACATGCCAGATGGTCAGCACCTGAAGTTTAACACTTGTTAACATCCCTACAGCGACTGTCATAAATAATATTTTAATGACTCCTGTAGGCTCAGTGCAGTGTTCACAACATAGATCGAAAGTAATTGTGAAAAATAAATCACAACTTCTTAGAGCCAAAAGCGACGTCTTTAAATTGCTTCTTTTTTCCAGCTGACAGTCCAAAACCCAAAGACTCTTCATTTACTATCAGAAATCACAAATGCAGCAAATGCTTCACATTTTTGCTTGAAAAAAGGATTATTCGATTATCAAAAAAGTTAGCAATTGATTTTCTTTTGATCTACTAGATTGAAGTCGATTGATCAACTAATCGTTGCAGCTCTGCTCCTTTCACAGTTTGCCTCATTTTGTTGCTCGACCAGTATTGAATCGGTCACGCTTGTGGTTGACCCAATATGTAGCAAAACGATGTCCTTTCAGAGAATAACACGGTCATAGCAGATTACATGGAGTTAACAGCTACTCTCTGCTTCAGCACAAGCCAAACGTAATTTGTTTTAGGTAATTATTCCAGCCAGTTGGAAATAAGTGCAAGTTATCTGTTTAATTACAGAAAGCAAGTTGTCACGTGAAAACTCAGGCAGAGACTAAAATGCATATGGTCCACTGGGATTTCCTGCAGATTAGTCGCTGTATCCTGCAATTCAGATGATCCAGATTAGAAGTGCTAAAAGTACTGTAAGAAGAAGAAAAGAACAGTGCTCCGCAGATTTTACATTACACTCTTATAGACTTACGATGGATAGTTAAAAAAAAAAAGACTGAAATTGGTTCATCAGAACAGAGCAGTCTTCTTCCACGTGAAAATGTGGCGCTTATGTTACCCACAATGCCTGTAGACAGTTAAATCGGAGATTGAGGCATGTTATGCTAGTAGCGCCTAATGTAGCCACGAGCCTCAAGCAGAGAGAGGAGCGAGCTGCAGGGGGTCTGGTAAGCTTACTTCTGTCTAACTCCACACCTCCAGATTTTCTTCAGTTTTAAACTTCTTTGTCTTAGTCTTCGACCCCAACAGGCGCTGCGTGCGTTCACACAGCTCCCTGTGGAGCGACAAAAGGCTTTATACTACTCTTTCACATATGCTCTTGTACTGTCCAAGACATGTAAACAGAATTAGATGTGGACAAATGGTGGACTCCTGTCTGGATTTTACTCAGGAAATCAGTTGTGCTCTTTTCACGGGTTAGCATGTTTTGTGAATATTAGAGCTGAAACATTCATTATCAATGAGCCAATTGCCATTTGATCAAACAAAACAAGCAGTTTGAATGTGTCATCCCATGATGGGCATTTCTTATCCTTTTCTGGCGTTATATTGATCAAATGATTAATCGATGTAACGGATGCAACACGGCGAATATGTTGCTCTTAGTATTTTATAAGTCGCTCTGTATTTTTGGGTTGCCACAGTAAAGGGCAGTCTCAAAATGTGGTAATCTAAGTTACTCCCTCATATGGTAACAATACCATAGAATTACCAGCAATCATTGGTCATCTTGTTTCTGCTCCACCCAGCAGTGTCTGCTGATTAGTTCTGGCCTTCCTGACATTCCTTGCACTTTAATTGAGCCATGTGACGTCCCCTGTGCACAAAGAAGAGTGTCGATCTATAAAGAATAGAGGGATTGTCACTCTAGGAAGAAGAATTCCTTGGCCTATTGTGGTGCTGTCACACTTCTTTCCTGTCGCACCTCCGACATTTGTAAATACCTGCAGGGACTCTGTTAATAATCTCTGAAGGTATGTGGCGCTCAATGCATGTTGCCTGAAGCCACTCCCACAGTCCTGAGACTAATCTTAATGTCATTAGTCACGAAGGCTGCAGAAGACACACACATTGTTTATAGTTACAAGGATCCTGCCACTCGTTCTGCATGCCACCAGTCAAAACAACGATAAAAAGAAAAGGTACGTTCTGTTCAATGTCGCCATTGTGTTGTCCGTAGTGGCCTGGAGAGTTCACCTGAAGCAGTGTAATGAAAGTGCACAAGCAAAGGTCATAATCAACATGAGCGACATGAGCGACCAGGAAAACTAGGGCTTTTTTTTTTTTTTTTTTTTAACTCCTACAAGTTATTTAATGCTCAAGTAAGACATGGTAAAATGACTGATACGTGACTAAATGCAGTTGTAGCAACATTAGATGAGATCTTTAGCACGATAAAGTGTTCACATGGATGTTGGTCTTCTGCATGTTTGGTTTGCTGAGTTGCCAGTTGATCCCAAAACACCTTTCAGTATAACAATGCAAAAGTCTCCAAAATGACCACATAGTTGAGTCAACATCTCTGTGACAAATGTCAACAAAATCTGAGGCACTTCTCACATTTTTCCATTTTCCATTTATAAACGAAATGATGTTGAAAGTAATCATTAATTATAGTCCCAATTTAACAGTTTTTTTGTGGATATCCCATTGGAATGAAAAGCACTGCTGTTTTAAGTTTTGGCCTTACTTTGTCATTTCTAACTTTAATTTCCACTTACTTCTGGTCTCGTGTTGAGCACTGAATAACAAACGTGTAACAGTCACATCTCTCATGAGCGCATATGCTTCTTTCCTGTTGCGTTACGCAGGTTCTGACAGCCCAACGACACATACGAAGGATGTGACCACACACACACGGGCCATGAAGCTCAAACACCAGGCTCTCCAAGAACGGCTGGAGTTCTGCATACTGGAGCTGAAGAAACTCTGCATCCGAGAAGCCGTAAGTCACAGTAACCTGCAAATCAACAGGCCAGTCATCTGAAAAACTGATGAGGCTGCATAAAAAAATTGCATTGAAAATATGTCCCAGAACAAATGGGTCATGAGTCACGATAATCTAAGATCATTAAAATCTTAATATAGGTGTTAGTAGACCTAGACAAGGTAAAACAAAAAGGAGACACTTGTTACGTAATTAGGCAAGCTGTAACAAAATGTACTCACAATATATGATTCAGCACCTGTTATAAAAGATGAAATAGGTGGAGCAGTTAAGTGCAGGATGTGTGATGACGCACTTTACTGCAGGTTAGCAGAGTAACCTGTTAGAAAGGACGTTTCTGAGATGTGTTTGGCCATTTTTTTTTCTTTTTCTTTTTTTGGAGCCGGCAGATTAATGCCAGATCACAGGCTAATCACAGAGTTTTTTAAATGCCCTGTTGTCCACACAACAACATAAGACTGGGGTTTTCAATCCAGATCTAATTTGAGTGGTTTGAAAACACTGACTTGGTTTACATGGATGTCTAACAAACTGATACATTTTCATTTTTGGCTGAATTAGCTTGGCCTTATCGTCACAGTGGTTGACTCCAGTCAGATGCTCCACTGAGAAGAAACAAAGGGTCTTTTAATCTACCCTCCTGCCCTTTGTGACATTACTATTTTGTCTCTTACCACTGAGCAGAATGCAAACGTCATCCCTTTCCTTTCAGACACATTGTGCAGTGAAATTAGACCACACAATGTGGCTGCAATGAGATTTTTTTTTTTAATGTATCACAGCTTTTGAAGAGGTATCATGGTGGTTCATTTGGCCAAAGCAATTTCAGTGTTCCCATGACAGCCTGGATTGAATCCCACTGAGAGAGACTTCTGTCACGTCAACCTTTCATTTTCAATCTTTTCTGCTGCTTTCTCGCTCTCTCCCATGTAAATGACCAAATAACGTCTAAAAATTGGCACACAAAGTAATTTCGAAACTGGACACATATTCCCGTAGGAGTATCTCTGCCATGCATCAGTGCTTCAGGGTAAAATCCCAGGACTGATCATTCTTTCCTGTTGACATTCGGGCTGGGCACTCCTGTTGGGACACGCTTAGGTGAGCTAATGGCAGGCATGATGCCTCTCCTTCGCTCAGTGACAAAAGAACAACTAATCTTATTGGCTGTACATAAGGTTTAGTCTGTCTGCAAAGGTGGCTGTCTAGGAGTGACTCAAAGTAACAGTGTTTTATGACTGTTCTCCTAACGAAGGCAGTCACAATGAGATGTGTTGCTCTGAATTTGGTTTGGACACGGACACTCGATACAGTGTGAATGTGAGACCCAAAGAATGTGTTGTGAAAGGAAATCTCTGCAAACGCAAAATTGTGCAACAGATTCCTTGAACGTATATGCCTCAACATGTAAGGACAGCAGAATGAGATACTTGTACATCATTTCAAAACTGCCACAGACATGGGTGAATAAACCCTGTGAAGAGATGTGTGTGTCTTTATTTGAACAACTAAAGCAAAAGGATTTATTAGCGTTTAAAAGGATGTCTTTATCTCAATGAAGTATTTACTAAACCAGGATCTCTCCTCAGAAAAATAAACTTTTAGCCATGTTCAAGTGTTGCTTTGTGGACAGTTGGATTAATGTTATTTTTTGTGTTGTTTAGGAGTTGACAGGACGGCTCTCTGATGATTACCCTCTGCTGCCAGGAGAGAAGCCGCCGCAGATTCGTAGACGCATTGGAGCTGCATTTAAACTGGACGAACAAAGTATCCCTCGAGGAGCAGAGGTATAAGCAACATTTAGAGGCTGCAAAACTCAATGATGTCATTTTCAAACAATTCATAAACCTCGTGGACATCCCGTGTTTCAAAAGTCAAGCTGTTGTCATCATGCCTTAACTTTTACAGGAGTCACAGCTGAGTTTAGTGGATGCTGAGTTAGCACTTCAGATGAAGATATTCGAGGCGGCGCGCAAACTCTGTGAGGAAGATCACACGAGTAAGGCTGTGAAAAAGAGCCGCTTACAACAGTGCAAGAGAGAGGAGAAGAAGCTCAAACAGCTACAAGAGACTGCGTTTCAGCTGCGACTGGAGCACGGTCGATCATCTCCACTCCCTGCTTTTAATATTACACAACAAGGTAAGAAACATTCGGCCAAACTGCAGGAGAGTTTGACGTCAAGTCTCTTTCATAATTGTCAGAGAATGCATTCATTCTTAGTTCATAATTTAATGATTTTTTATTGGTTTTCCACAGGCTTGTAGAAATGCATCATTTAAGACTTCACATATATATCAACATGTTTTGCCTGATTTTTCAGATCTGGGTACATCTGATGACAGCTCTCTGTCTGATTCTGTAGTGCAAGATGAAGGTAAGACCCAGTTTCTACCAGTGGAATAGTTGTTCATTTTTTCCAGTCTAGTGCTGAAGAGAGTGAGAGCAGGACAGTATAAAATCAGAGCAATATTTACAATAAAACAATGTTAGCAGGAAGTATCTTGAAGTGCAGTGTCAATGGTTTCTCTTAATAAAAGAATCTATGGAGGAATTCCATGTTTATCAACTCAACTTTCTTTTTTTCCTCTAGAAGTCACAAGCCAGTCATCACAACTGTCCTCAGGGCTTCCCTACACAGGAGAGGCCGATCCTCCCCAGCCTCCCCCTGTGTCCTCACAGTCCGTCACAGATGGCTCCTACCTGTCTCCATCTGTGACTCCACAGCCCCTGTCGTTGACACCAAGCCAGTCTCCCCATCCAAGCCTCGACCCCACGCTGAGTTTAACCTCAAGCCCCGTGTATGACCTTCCTCCCATCCAGAACTCGCCGTGGACAGAGTCTAGTCTTGACCAACCCTACCAGAAGAGCAAGAAGTCACGCTCCTCAAGCAAAACAAGGTAGCAAAGACCATCCATCATGGCTCCTTTCCTGTTCATCAGGTTTTTAGTTTTGAAAAAGTGGGATCGTGTGGCTACTTGTGACATTAATAAGCTTGTGAGTGAATGGTCCTTTGAAAATGCTGAAAAAAACAAACTGATGGAAGTGAATAATTAAAGCTTCACATCTGCCTTAAACTAAACATTATTCAGCCTTTCAAAACTGTTATTATACAACAAGGCAGTGTTGACATTGCAAGGGCTAATTGCTGTACTTGGGCTGCTTTGTATTTCTTTGTTGTTGTTAGCTGAAAGTGAAGACAACATGGAAATTTCTTTTCAATAATGCTGGACAAACTAACTCATCCTGCCAAATTGTTTCCAGTGCAAACCCTTGTTCCTTCCCTGTAGTACAAAGATGATGTCAGTGATGAATGTGCAACACTGCCATCTGCTTTTGCACTGGTGCCACAACAGTCATTGAGAGGAGCCAACACTGAAGTGTAGCAGAAATCCTGCTGATTTATAATGACACTTCATTATAATTCAGGCTATCAAATAATCCAGAGTAAATAATAATAATAATAATAATAATAATAATGATGATGATTTTAAAAAAGTGTGACAATGTCGATTTTTCTTTGCCAGTGTAATAGATTCATGATATGGTCATTTACATACAAAAATCTCTGTGGATGTCTGTCATGATGCACAAAGTCTGGATGTTTAAGAATTTCTGATTTTTTTACTTTATGAAAACACAAACTGAAAAACATATTTCTTCTGCTGCCATTTCTGTGTGTTCGGCAGTCCATCCAAAAGTGAACTGTTGCCACCGTTGGATGCTTCCTTAGCACAGTCTGCTCTGCCAATGCAACTTTCTCATCTGAAGCTGAGCCGTTCCCAGTCAAACAGCGTGCCCTCCACACCAGAGATGCGTGTGCACAGACAGCTGTCCCTCAGGTACCCACACCTTAAGTGCTGCTACAGTACTGTGCGTCAGCAGCACTCTTATGTTGAAGCTGCTGAGGATAACCACATACTTTTATACATATATTTTTTTTTAATCAGGGACTGTGAGATGTACATATTTTAAAGGTTGTAATGTAACAACATGTCTTGTGTGTTTTGCACAGGTTATCCAACCCTGAATCTCCATTTGAAAAGGACCGTGGTCGCACCAGAGGTCCAAGGAGGCGACTGACAGAATACGCAATAACTTTACCAGAGACTCCTCCCCCTGGCATGAACTATGGAAACCCTGCGAGCTCTGAGGATAGCAACTCTGAACACTCGTTTACATCTTATAACAGCTCACCGTGTCAGGAGTTGCCCTGTGATTTGCCCAAACAATATCAGTCTGCATTCCCGCACTCTGGCCCAGTTGGCAGCTATGGACCTCCAGCCTTCCCACGCACTGGCTTTTACCATAATCCCAGGCACCAGTCCAGCCCCAGTTTTCACAAAGCCTATTATAATGAAGAAATGGTCTACCCACCTGATCTGGACTTGGCACGGAGCTATTACGCCCAGCAGGCTCCCTCTCCTTCCAGCAGATATGAGTATTGGTATAAGGATGCCGTTGTGCCCCAGCAGAGAGCACAGAGGCATCTACCGCCTGATATAAGACTCACCTCCTCCCCAGCTCAGTGGGACCATCCACACTTCCAGTCCAGTGGTCTCTCGCAACAAGTAGTGAATGAACAGCTCAAGTCATGGCACCGGCGCAGTCAGCTCAAAGCCCCCAGGTCCCGCTCTCTTGACAGACAGGGAGCAGTCAGAGTTAAAAACGTGTCAGCTCGGGAGTCGACCTGCTACCAAAATCAAAAGTACTACCCACAGGTAAGCAGACAAATTTATGTCTATCAATAAACAGTTTATCAGTCCAAATTACTACAACAAGTGGTATTAAGTAATTACTGACTTAGTAGTTAAAGGCAGGAAAATATTTTCACTTATCTACTGGTGACGATATGTGATCGGTTTTTGTCACATTTTCACAATGTACCCGCTCAGAGTGACTTTGACTGAATGGAATAATACATGGAATCACAGCTTGTGACATGCTAAAGCTCCTGGAAAAGAAAAGGAATTCCGGATCACGTAATATTTTGGAAATTTGCATGTTTGACCAAAAACCTGCTCTTTTCCTGGTATTTTGTGTTGGTTGGTGAACTCAAGATATTGTACAAGAGGTTGTAGAAGAGTTTTCTCAGAAGAGTTTATTCAGACCCACACACACATCGGCCACATTTCATTCTGTTTTCAAATGCGTGCACATTTGTTGAAGGTTGTCAAGGAAGTCCAACTGGATACAGCAGAATGTTTTGTTTTTTTACAATAATGGCAAACTGCTGAATGTACAAGTGAAACCAAAGAGTTGTGTAGCTTATTGTTAGTCTTAGCACAATATGAATGACAAACTCTGCATGCTACACAAGAATGTATGTGTAAACTAAACCCCAGATACGAGACACGTTACTTGTATATCTTCACATCTTAATCATGGTTCTAATAGCATTGTTGCTTTTTGTCTGTTGCTAACTTTCAGGTTATCCAAAGAAGGGCTCCTCAACAAGCTGCAGATGGCACTCGAGGGCACTGGGTTGTAGATGATGGTTCTCACTTCGTAAGTCAAGTGTAAGCCAAGACCTCCTGGACTTGGACTGCAAAATGAACATGTTAACTCAATTTCCAATTACCAAAGTGAAGTAGTCATAAAATCAAGTTGGATGAACTGTTTATTGAAAGGTCACATCATCCTGCTTACCTGCCTGTCTGTACTTTGGCATGTAGAGGGAGGATGAAAAAACTGGAACATCTTACACAATATAATGCAATTTAGTTACAGCCTCCAAAGTCACTGAAAAAGTGAAGCAAACAGCTCCCTGACAATACTTGTTTTTGTCCACTCTCTGTATGTCTGTATGATGTTTTGTACTAACAGTTACAAATGAAGCACTGAGCTGAATGCTTGTTAAATGTTAGAAATGGAAAGGGGATAAACACTCTTTTTTACTGGGCTCTGACTGTGTCCAAAGCCACCGTGAACGTGCTGCCAGCTTCAAACTGGCTATGTACTATCTCAAAAAATAGATTTTATCATCACCACAGAGTTTCTGTGTCATTAAAAAAGGGTTTTTTGATATGAGGAGCAATTAGAAATGAAATGGTAACAGTTAATCTCAGATGAATAAAGCCGTCAGGTACACTGCTTTAGGTACTTCATCTTACGACATAGTGTTTCATCAGATGTGGCTGTCTGAAGCCAAGACACACTGTTAAGTAATGCAAATTTGTGTAGTTTACTTGTTGCAGTTTGATAGATGGAGAGTTAAGCGCTCCTTTTCTCCTAACTGCATGAAGGAGATCAGTTCATTGTACAATAATGTAAATGAGCAACATATTCTTTTTCAAACCACATTGTGTGTATAATATTTCCTTGATTGAGTCACATTTTAATGAACTTGAGCTGCTTAGATTTTATATTTGTTTTATACTTACATGTGTGGCTGTGCCAGCTAACTTGAATTACTAACAGACTTAATCAAGTAGATGAAACGAGATATCTTAACTTTGCAAATAAAGAGTCTTGATGCTTGGCAGCTATTGACGTGTCAAACTGAAATTTAAATGTCCTGAGCTTTAACACAATCTTTATCAGTGTCTGTGTTGGTGCAGCCTTTTTGTCAGAACTCACACATTTTCAGCTCTTGAGGTGAACTGTAACATGTGGTTCACATGTAAGTTTCCAACAAGCTTTTCATGGTTTGAGAATGAGAGAAAATTACTGCAAATTCCACTACAACTACACACTGACTGATCTCTCACGGTGATCTATTTATGTGTTAATTTATTGTGATTTGCACCATTGGACTCATGGAAAGTCAGACTTGAAAATAAAACAAGACATGGACCCGAGTTTGCATAATCCAACAGCAGTAAAGACAGTGTCTAGTCCTGTATGTATATATAAATATACATACATACATATATATATATATATGAAAAACACAATCATGTTACCTTGTGTGCCTCTTTTTTACTGTCTTTTTTTATTTATCAGTTAAAGTAGTTTACGTGGACCTAATAATAATGTGTTACGTTGCTGTTAAAGAAATCTGTGAAAATGTTTTCCCTGTGGAAGAAAATAAAGAGTCATGTTTGCATCATGTTGAGTTTCATTTACTTGCATCACATGCCACTATTTAAATGTCAGAGCCCTCCTAAAGGCCTTTTTAGACATGTCGCTGTAGCAAAAGCACAGGTGCTCAGTTGTAATATTGGCATCTCTACCAGGTGTTGCATTGTGTGCACACAGGTGTGTACTTAATGGTGATTATGTATAAAGGAAGGGCTTAGTGGAAATAAGGCAGTTAGTTATGTAATTAGTTGTTTTGTGCAAGATTTTGACGACTGTTGCTAGGTTGAGGAACTGTTTCATGTATTGTTGCTGTAAACTGCCGTGTAAATTTCAGACATGCTGAACTCAGTGTTGTATTTGAAATAGAAGAATATTCTCTGTTCAGTCATTTTATGGTGAGACGCTTTGGTTAAATGTAAAAATGTACTTCTTCCTTTGACACAGTATGTACTGTAAGTAACTCTCTCTGAGACACAACATACAAACATTCATGTCTGAGCAGTAAAGATGGCTGTTTTTTTCCAGAAAATGGCTTAAGCGCAAGTTTATTATCGGCGTAGTCTCAGCCATCTGTCATGACAAGCTGTGGGAATATAGGCTTCTATCCAACACCATGTTTTTTCTCATTCCCATGTATGATCTCCATGTTTCAGCCTTTTTGCTGTTTTTTCTGACTTTCACTGTTAAATATATCCCCAAGTTCCTCACTGTATCAAAAAGTTAAAAGTTTTCTGGCCACAGTGCATTTCAGATAGATTTTATGTACAAGATATGATCATACTGTGCTTCCTGTGTCTGGAATGTGTACCACTATAAAATGTATTAGATAGTTTTTATACACTGTCAAATACCTTCTATACAGAAAAACTGTGATACATTTAAAACATATTGAATATATGTTTGCTGGATACTTGAAATATAGTTAGTCTAACCAACTACACATTATAGTAAATACATTTTGATGTGATGCATTTATTTTAAGATTTTTTTTACATTATTTATTATTGTAAATCATTTTTTGAAATGTAAACAAATGAAGAATGAATGCTTTTGTTGATCAAAGTATATGAAGAGATTTGTTTTTCTACGTGTGACGAGGTGCTTTTATTTTGGAAGAAGGACAAGGATTGGGGTTACGGAAGAGCTCTCAACTTCCGGAAAGGATTTTGTTTCGCATATCGATAAATAATTTACTTTCCTGGTTTGAAGGCTACCTTGTCAGGTAACTTACATCCGTTTAATTAAATTGCTGTAGCAGATGCTAGCGCACTACGTTGTCTAGATAACGTTATATATCGGTGTCGTCGTAAAGACTTTTGTCCTCCTGCTAGCAAGTTAATTCAGAAAGCAGCCAGCTCGACTGGTTAGCGACAGCTCAGCGCTAGCTCAAAGGTAACGTTAGCTAGCTGACAGTATGAGTGTTCCCTGACCTGCTAACTTAAAAACCTACGAGTGCTTGTTATATTTTAATTCAGCTCCTTGATATGAAGTGTACCAAACCGCAAAGATGTGACGGATTTACGTAAAGTCGTCGGTATCTTGCGGTTGTTTACATTCTGTACTCCATGTTCCGTCTGACGCGGTGCTATCAACATCCGTCTGGCAGGATTCGCTAAGCATTAATTTGGTTAAACGTTTTGTTTGGGCTGTCAGCCTTTAATAAACGTCAGTATTCTGTCTTATATCGGGAGTATTGTAGTACTGTAATTGTCGACCGATAATTTTGGCTTGTGACATGTAGATGCACATAAGTTCAGCCGCTCCTTTGTTCTCTTGTTGTGGATGTCTGATCGATGAAACACAGATAGACCCAGATTAATCATCAGCCATTTACAATCAGGAGGTAGATGAATGTAAACTAATAATTACTTTAAATGCTCAGTACTCATTCGCAGTAACTGCAAGAGCATGTACATAATGTCCTTTAATTGCCAAGTGCAAGGCCATGCAGACTCTGTGTACTCTACATTTACTGTATCCATCAATGCACATAAAAGCATCTCTGTAAATAGAGCGGCTTATCATCAGTGATGCATCCACATCAATATCTGATCTGTTTAATGGGGCTGATACTGACACAAAAACCCAATAACAATTGTCTTGCAAAAGCTATGTTAGAGCTGCTTCACCTTAAAGAGCAGAAAAGCTTAAAAGAGTAAAGAATAGATCTGATTGATGTAAGCTTGTGACATTATAACATGAAAGGCTTACTTTATAAATATGTAGACTAATTAAACACAGATCTTCTGTTCACCTTTCAGAACCAGGTTTTAGGTGAAATCCAGAGTCTGCAGCTTTTGTAAAATGGCTCTACATCATTTGACGCATTCATGAGCTGATTACCGTTATGGAAGCAATATGAATAATTACTTTTCTCCATTGTCTGCCAGTAATAGATTGACTAACAAGATATCATGCAGATCTACTATTTATTTAATCTACCTTTGTTTTTATTGCCACGCACTTTTGCACACAACCTTGTATACAGAAAACACACATTAACCATCTGACCTATATACAGCAGATACTCTTTGTTTTCCACCTCTTGCGTATATATAGCAGTGATCATGGTTTTATTTGGTTATCTATGTTTAGTACTATGTCTGTACTTGTAATTTCCTGTAAATATGTCCTCTACCAGGTTACCAGGAACTTGAGTCAAATTTTTTGTGCTCGCCAGTAAAGTTGATTGTGATTCTGGTTGCTCAGGAGGAAATTGAAGCATCTGTACCATCTGAAGCCGAATACAGAGACTGTGAGTGGGTCATCAGGCAGTCTCCCTATGTCAGGCCGAAACGGGTCTGCAAGTGATGCAGACTGCCGGATCTCTGAGGACTGCCGTGTCCCAGATGTTGAGCTGATGGAGCTGGGACCACTGCTGGAGGAGGGAGGGGGGCGACAGGCAGCATCTAAAGGCGCCCATGCGGAGGTAGGACTGTTTGAGACAATTCCCAGAGAAAAGTTGTCTTGGTTCAGCAGCTTCAGTATTCTCTTGTGATCTCTCTAAAGGGAGCCGCAATGCTTGCTGACGAGGAAGAGGAGGATGATGAGGTGGGAGAGGTCCTGACCTTACCACTTCAGGCTCACCATGCCATGGAGAAGATGGAGGAGTTTGTACACAAGGTAAAAATATCCCCTTAATTTGATCAACACAAAACTTAGAAAAGCGTGAGGCACCATTCCACATCTTATTTGGCTTCACTGGCACTCTGAAGTTTACGCTTTTTTAAAACCTAAAATAAAAAAAGGTCAGCACACGTTATCTATTCTGGCTTCACTTTCACCTCCAACCTCACCTGTGAAAAGATGAACACAGGTTTCTTAAATAACAAGCAGTGATTTACAGCCCCAATTCCAAAAAAGTTGGGACGCTGTGTAAAACATGAATAAACAGAATATGATAATTTGCCAAACCCTTTTGACTTATACTCTATTGAAAACAGTACAAAGACACTATATTTAATGTATGACCTCATCAGCTTTATTGATTTTTGTAAGTATGTACTTTTTCAAACAAGTTGGGACAGGAGCAACTAAAGACTGGGAAAGCTGTGGAATGCTCCAAAAACACCTGTTTGGAACATTCCACAGGTAAACAGGTTCATTGGGAACAGGTGATAGTAAATCTGGGATGTAGTTACTTTGGATAAAGCAGTAACTTCTGGTTCTTTCAGCAGTGAATTCAGCTCTTCTCACTCTGACAGAGTTGATTGTGATTGTTAACTGTTAACCATCAAATGTGACAGAATAAGGAAAATGAAAGACCCTTATGTTGAACCACTGTAAACATTGCATCAGCCACATTAAATGAGCTGAAACTCAACACCTGAAAAGTGTTCACCAGGTCTAGTGGAACTCTGTGGTTCAGCAGTGAGGACAGTTGCAGATCTGGGTGAACAGCAACAACCAGGGATTAATCTGTGACTGCTGTGAGTGAGTCATGATGATTCCACATCAGGCACAGGATATGTGTGTTGTATAAGACACACACAAGTCACCATGGGAGACAAGTGTCAGCTTACAACAACAACAACAACAACAACAACAAAACACATTATTCATTAGCATCAAAACAAGCAGATATTTTGAAGAACCCTGAGCCAAAAGATCTGACCAACCTCCTGCACCTTATATACATTATGTCTGTCTTACTTAAATCTCAATAAAGATTATTAGTGTTTTACTCTGTTTCATCCTCACAGGATTTCAGTTTGTGAGCCCTGTGGTAAGTGTAAATGTTTGCGTCTGTGAGTGAACGCCACTCTTGCTTTTCAGGTTTGGGAGGGGCGCTGGAGGGTCATCCCTTTTCATGTCCTGCCAGAGTGGCTCAAGGACAACGATTACCTCCTGCATGGACACCGGCCCCCTATGCCCTCTTTCCGGGCCTGTTTCGGAAGCATCTTCAGAATTCACACTGAGACAGGAAACATCTGGACTCACCTGTTAGGTGAGAATAAAAAGTTTTGCATTACTGTAATTGTTTAACACTGGCTTTTACCAGCTGATTCTCAGTCTGTTTACTACTTCGTGTTAGTTTAACTACATGCTTTTAACTCTCTGGACGGCTCTGGTCTCTTCTCTCTGGCCATTATTAGTAACACTGTCCTGTTTTTTCCCTCAGGGCTGATCTTATTCCTTTGTCTGGGCACGTTAACCATGCTGAGGCCCAACATGTATTTTATGGCTCCGCTGCAAGAGAAAGTGGTGTTCGGGATGTTCTTCCTGGGAGCTGTACTCTGCCTCAGCTTCTCCTGGCTTTTTCATACCGTCTACTGCCACTCCGAGAAAGTGTCTCGCACCTTCTCCAAGTAAGTCCTCGCGCTGTCATACACTGTTTCTCACATGTATGTATGTCAAATGTCCTTGAGCTAGAAACTGAACCCTGAACTGCGTCTGCTGAGCCTGCTGCAGCTCTGTCATTTTTGTGGCTGAATTGGAGGCATTGTGAGATGTTTTATTCTGATCTGTACATTTACCACGGCAGACTGCTGTAGCATGAGGTTAATTTGAGCTGAATAATCATTTGCTACACAAACTACAACCTGAAAAACACTTCAGGTGTTTACTGTGTGCTACTGCGTTCATGCCTGACATGAACAGTGAGATAAAAATGGAATAGACGCAGAAATTTTACCACATGAGAAATCATCAACATCATCACATCAACCAAACACCCACCTGTTGTCTCTGTGTTGCCCCTCTCTTCAGGCTTGACTACTCGGGCATTGCCCTCCTGATCATGGGCTCCTTCGTGCCCTGGCTGTACTACTCGTTCTATTGTTCCCCTCAGCCTCGACTTATCTACCTCACCATTGTATGTGTTCTCGGCATTGCCGCCATCATAGTGGCCCAGTGGGACCGGTTCTCTACACCTCGTCACAGACCTACAAGAGCAGGTGCTCACCACTTCGAGCCAATGTGCACTTTCTAGATTCAGTGCTTTCTCTGCAATTTTATGCAGCTGTTGTTGTTTTGTCACACATCTGTCACTGTTTTTGCCTTTTCTGAGCAAAGGCGGTAATTTTCTTGCAGAGCAAACCACTAAACACTGATAACTCGCTGTGGTTTTGAATGACTGTTAAGCTTTGTTTACATGTCGTAAAAGACTTTATGTCACTTTTGATATTATAATGTTTAAAGAAGTACATGTTGACTTTTTTGGAATTACACAAAATAAAAGACGTCAAAACTTTCCCTTAGGTGTGTTCATGGGTCTTGGACTAAGCGGCATTGTCCCCACCATGCACTTCACCATCGAGGAGGGCTTTGTTAAGGCCACCACAGTCGGCCAGATGGGTTGGTTCTACCTGATGGGTGCCATGTACATCACTGGTGCTGGTCTGTACGCAGCCAGGATCCCTGAGCGCTATTTTCCTGGCAAGTGTGACATCTGGGTAAGTATTTAATGCATAATTCAATAATAGAATTTCAGTCAGGTGGTTAGTGCACAGTTTAGGATACAAGGTGTCTTTCCCAACATAAAAAATAAGGTAATATACTTAGAATTATAATACTTCATTCATCACGATGGAGGAGGAAATTCTGCCATGTTCAGACATTTTTATGTGATGATCACAATGCAGTCCTTTGTGAATATTACTGATATGAGACGCTTACAATGGGGTGCTGTGTGAAATTCTTCTCTAGTGGCGATACAGTATCTGAGTTGTAGTGTTCTTTTTAATAACATATTGTGCCCGTCCATCTGTCAGTGTAAATGATCATTCACAAAAGACTGGAATCTTCAATTACAGCTCACTATGGAGTGGAAGACTGAGTGTTGATTTTTACACTGTAGGGAATAAAGAGTGAGCAAACAATGGAGCAGTCTCAGCCTCGGCTATAGACAGTGTGTGTGTTTTTTTCTTCTCCTTTCTTTGATCAAACGCAGGCAAATGGTAGTGAATGAAACTGATACTAATGCCTCTCTTTCACTCCCTCTAGTTCCATTCTCATCAGATTTTTCATGTCCTGGTCGTGGCAGCAGCGTTCATCCATTTCTACGGGGTTTCCAACCTGCAGGAGTTCCGCTATGGCCTCGAGGGGGGATGCACAGATGACTCTCTACTCTGAGGCCTGACTGTGACTTACTCATACTTTTCTTTATAGCCCACCAAACACCACATGCACGCACGCACACACACAGACACACAGAGACATACACGCACGCACAAGCACAGACCTGCATACACACACACACACACACACTTAAAATGCTGCTGGAATTCAATATATAGTCACTTACTGCTCCTTCTGTACTTCTGATTTGCGAACATCTTGTTTGGGTTTTGGTGGTCTTTCTGTTTGGCTCTTTTTTGCTCCAATAAAGTAGCATTAACTAGCCACTGAACTACAGAGGGAATCTTCAACAGGCACTACTTCTTTAATAATTACAAAGCTTGAAGTCTGCATTTCCAAGTGAGATCAAAATGTTATTTTAACCAAAATTCTATATTCCTGTTACATGATGGTTACTTCTTAGAAGCTAACTAGTACCCCGACCTCTCCATAGTCTGTTACCAATGCACAAAGGGTACATAGAGTATTATTTGTGCAGTAACAGAGGGCACATACTGTAAACCATTCCTTTCCTCCCTACTCGTCTCCATGCAGGTTAGAGGATGAATGTACTGTCCACCAGGTGTAGCAAGAAAAAATACATTTAGGTGCATGGGTGTCTGCACACGTATTTGTATGAGGAGGATCAAAGTATACACATACAGTAATATAGTGTGTGTATAGGTGTCACCAGATGTTTTTAACTATGCTGACACTGATTGTGAAGCTGCCTGTTAAAACCCAGAGGACCACCACGAACCCACCCATGCCCACTCTGTAGTAAAACATGAACTGTACTCTGAGGGCCCAGTGAGTACTCTAAAATTACATTAAAACAAAACAAATACATTATTATGAAAGGAACATATAGCTTAGATCCCATGAGCATGATCTATAGATGTGTCTGAGTAACACAAGCGATGATGCTAATCAGAATTCTTCTGGAAGTTAAGGGTTTGGATATTTAAACAAACTGAATTTCTCGGTTTATTTGAGTTTTGTACTGAAGTTCCCTTGCATTTTGATGCATTGTTTTAATTGACAAACGTTTCAAACAAGTGGTTTTCAAATGACACAATGGCAAAGAAAAGCTGCAACCGTACCAAAATACATAAGCTCAGTTCAGGTTTGACTAAGATGCTGAAAGGGTTGAAATTAAAAGAACTCCCCTGCCATCGTTTTTCAGACAGACAACACATCATTGATTAATTTCTAGAGTAATACTTCCTGGGCTACGCACAATGTACAGATCTGGATAGATCAAATTGTGTTTTTGTCAGCTTGAGATCTTTCTTTTGTGCTAGATTTCAGATGCAATGAGAGGTGTACATATGAGATGCACCTTAGTGTATGCTATCAAATTCAAAACTTTAAATCGCCGTACGGGGTTTAAAATGTGTTATGTATTATTGATATAAACTTTTAGTATTCCTGTGCCTTAGGCCAATGGAAATGTTTTTAAATAAAACGGCCTATCTTATCAGTCAAGGGAGCTTCAAGGATTTCCAGAGGTTGACTTTTCTTGTTTTCCTTGCCATATATACAATCGAATCATTATTGAACTTACAATTCCATTGATAGGTTGTATCAACTGCTGTTTAAGACTCCTTTTTCTAGATCAACTTATTCGAGCTTTATTACAAAAACTAAAACGATGTGTATTCTTGACTTTGTGTAATGTCCTGTGTAGAAAGTGATAAATCATACATTTCACTGAAATGTAAGCATAAATATTTATTAATGGTAATCTTGGAAAATTATTGGAATAAATTTTTTTCCACATGTAAAAACATGGTGTCCAGTTGTATCAAATACAGGTTCTGGGTTCAGGCAATACAAGCAGTGGTGCAATTACAAATGCCTTCCAGAATGACGTCCTACAGTAGCTCTTCACCTCACCTGGATCCCTCATGATCTCATCATCATCATCACCCAGTCAATCCATCCAGACCCACTTCCTCCTGTGTCACACCATAGACCCTTTCACTCATGCCCTGCAACCCTGAACTTATCTAGACATGACCTGGAGGAGCTGTATGTGAGAACACAAATGAATCAGTTGGACTAGACATTAAGAGGAGACACTACAGATGAAAACGTTTTTGGTTTTTTTTTACACACGGGTCAATTTTGAGGTTCTGGGCGAGTTTGCTTCAGTAATGTCTTCTCTCAGACTGGTGGAAATAATTTTACCTTGTCATTCTGTTGTGGATATTTCCGCAAATTAGGTCCTGTTTAGTGGATAATGTCCTGTTTGAATATTTAAAGATGCAATTTATGAAAACGTGTAATACAAAAATAACTGTCAATGTAAGTAATGATGGGGAAGTTTCTATTTTTACCCTAAAATGTCTAAAAATGTGGCCATGGAATTTTACAATACAGATTTTGAAATGCTATTTTCTCAAAATGAATTTCTTATACTCAAACTTTCCAGAGGGGTTTGTTCACACGTCATTCATAGTCTGAGTTATGGAACATTCCTGAAACGAGGTAATTTCATTTCTTCAATTTTTGGTGACGGTATTTTTTCATTTATGAATTGATAAGAAGAGACAGCCAAAATCCCCTCAGTAAAAACCTTCGCAATAAATTAAAAATGTAACAGGAATTTTGAACCTGGTTTTATCCAATGTTCAGATTTCTGTTGTGGAAATGTGAATTGGTGCATATTTATTATTACAAAATGCCTCATTTGGAAACATCAACATTTCTGAAAACTTGTGATAATGCTCTTATGTCTTAATCAACATCCATGAGAACTCCCTCCCTCTCAAACGGACCTTACCCTGCTAGCTCCCCGGTACAGTCCGTGTGTGAACGGGGACGGCGGCGGCCATGACTGTCCGGAGAATTACCGCGAGCGAGTTTGCGCGTTCGTAACGGTCTCTCACGCGATTGTCGCATACATCCGAGGCGGACAACGAAGAAAATGTCTTCTAACTGGAGAGACGACGAAATTCGGGAACTTCTGTCGGTCAGGGCCGACGCCGATATCGTCAGACAAATTAAAGGGACGGCAAGAGACTCGGTAGTTTATGACCAAATCACGAGCCGGCTGCGTGACCGCGGAGTGAACCGAGCCAAGGCACAAGTGAACAACAAATTAAAAGCACTCAAAAGGCAGTACCATGACATCGTTAACGACAATGGCCGCAGTGTGAACGACCGCAAGACGTGGTGCTATTTCAGTTTGTGTGAGGCTGTCTGGGGCGTGAGTCCCACTGCGAACCCCGTGGCTTTGGTTGGGAGTGTGGAGACAGCGTCCACCTCCAGTTTCCCCGAGGCGCCATACAGCGACTCAGAGGAGCAGACGACGGTGTATGAAACCGACGTGTCCATCAACGACTCGGTGCTGAGTACAGGTGAGGGTCTATTTACAGGTAGAGAGCTGCCAACTTTTACCTTATATTTCCCGGAGATCTGTGGTCAGAGATTGAAGTGAGCCACCCAAATGTAACCATGTAACGAAATACATTTACTCGAGTACTCTACTGAAGGTATTTGTACTTTACTTGAGTTTTCTTTTCATTCTTTCTACTTTGTCCCCCGTCTCATCAGAGTGAAAAATTGTACGTTTTACTACATTTATCTTACAGCTTTATTCACCATATTATGAATTAAGATTTTCTGTATCCTCCTGAGACCCAGCCTATTCATGTGTGTCCTCTGTAGTGGTCATTTGGCTTTGGTCTATATCTTTTGACTCATTTGAGCTACCCTACTAAGTCCTGGTGTGCTCAGTAGAGGACATCCTGGCCTTTCCAACGATACCTCATGTGTTTGGGTGAGGCGAATTTTGTTTTCATGCTGAGACAAAGTGGAGACTGAAGCAAAATGCAAATGCCGGGAAAAGAGAAAAATCAAATATTGTTAAGATATTGTTTTTTTTTTAACTATGGTAATCTATACTTTCTTGTTTATGAACATGTCAGGAATCATAAATTGGAGTCAGAGTTCAGTTAAACTCTTTGTTAGGAAAAATAATAGCAATATTATGAATGTCAACTGTGATGGACATGAGGACGATTTAACCTCCTGAGAACCAAGGCTAACTACCTTGCTTGTTCCTTGCTTGTTGCTAGCTTGCTTGTTCTTTGCTTACATTCAAACTTCTGCCCCAAAACACATTTCTTTTATAGGTAATAAACACGTTGAATGTATTTTCTATGTAAAGTAATTAATGTAATTAATGGCAAATGACTCGCTGAACTACCTAGAACCTGACGACACTGACAGGAGAGTAGACAACAGTGAGGAGAGCGAAGAAGAGTACGAGCCACCCATCAAAAAGAGGATTCCACAACCAGAAGCATGGTTAAGAAAATATGGAGCCAGGCACATGGCAGAGATGGTAGACTGCAACCATGCAGAGAGGTGCCGAAACCAAGGTTGCAAGGGCAAAACATATATGCGATGCATCAGTTGCAAGATGTTCCTCTGTATTACAAAGAAGAGAAACTGCTTCCTGGAGTACCATCGCTAAGAATTGAATGAAGAAAAGAAAGAGGAAGAGGAGGAGCTAACACATTCAAACCTGGGCTACCTAGGCCTCCTGACTGTTGAGAGGACCTGAACACCTGTGAAAACTCAAGTCAAATTCAATACTTTTCCCAGTACAGTGATGACAGTCTTGAAAGACAAACAAAAGAAGGCCTTGTGTACGATATCATACAGACATTTTGTTCAGCAGTTCAACAAAAGATGCGGGCCAAATGTTTGGTTTCATTTAAAAAATGGATTGAGATTTTTTTTTTCTTGTCAGCCTGTTATGATTTCTTTGTGTTATGGTAAAATCGTTCTATTGTCCACTACAGAGGACATGCTGTAAAATCTGAAATAAAAATATTTTAAAAAAAATTTAAATTGTGAGTTGTTTTAGATCCAAAGAGGCAGGAAATCACAAAAAATTAAATTGAAAGATACTTTTTTTCCCCCTTGGTTCTCAGGAGGATATGGATATTGTGAAGATATCACTTTGGGCTCTGGGTAATCGTGACAGTGTTTGTCACGATTTTTACAAACCAAAGAATCAATTAATGGAGGAAATAATCTGAAAATTAATCCACAATGAACATAATCATTAGTTGAAGTCCTGTACAAAACCAGCCAAACCTCAACCAACTACAAACAGTAAAACCTTGCTTTTACATGAATGCAGGGGTAATAATAATATAATGATATATAATAGTATAACAGTCACAGGGGACATTTTTCTGCATTTAGAACTTATATTACATTAAATACATTGTCCTGATTACATTTTCAATGCAGGACATTTACTTGTGATAGAGTATTTTTATAGTGTGGTATTGAAAAGTAAATCTGAAAATTTCCTCCACCGCTCAGCCTCCCCCACTGTACACACACTGGCCACACAGGGATAATAAGCTGTTCAGTGATGAAGGTGCTTGTCTGCTGAATATTGAACTGTTGTTGACTTAGTATAGCTGGAACACAGACATATGCCACAGTGCTGCAGTCTCTCCAGCCTTACTCTTCTCATGCTCAGCAGATAAGTAGCTTGACCAAGTTATTGATTATGTTTACATGCACAAAATATTCCAGTTTTTGCCTCGATTCTGAAAAACACATTATTCCTATTACTCTGTGTTCTGTGGCCTAGGAAAATGAATAGTCCACTAATATTCCCATTTACATGAGGCTATGCATATTCCAATTAGCCTAACGAACACAACCTCTCTCTTTCATTTGTTTAACCACCTTCTAGAAAAAGTTGGTATTGTGATATTTGCATGTCCACAAACCTGTTGATATTCAAGTCTTTCATTGCGTGTAGAAGGTGTGTTCAAATTGAGATATATATTCTGAATGTTCCGTGTACATGTCCAAAGAATGCTCCTCAAACCTGAAAAATACTGGAATATCCGACATCTTTATCAGAAAATGTTGCCTTCAGAATAAGGCCTAATTCTGAACATCCAATATGCTGTTTTCATGACCTGTTTAAAATTCAGAATATTTTCATGTGTGGAATAATAGTGGAAAACTGGTGTACATGTAAAAATAGTCATTGTGATTGGCTGCTACACAGGAACACTCATCGCACTTTGTTGTTGCACTCTTCTGTTCATGGACAATCCGTGAAAAGTGCTCCTCAGCCAGGCTAAACTTGGTAGAAAAAAATTACTTCAGAGGAAGTTAGCTTGAGAAATGTGTGCTGTAAGAGTGTGAGATCTGTGTCCACTGCATGAATCTCACACTCGGTGCCAGATACAACCCCTTTTCATGTCGCACACAGCTACTTGGCATGATACAGACCAGTACAGAATTAATGGCAAACAATGTTAGCAGGCTTTGTGTAACTACTGTTAAACTAGTGTTGTTCTCTTTTGCTGTTGTTAGAGTCGTTGTATCGTTCTCCGCCTAAGAAGAGGAGGGGGAGGAATCAGACACATTCAGAAAGGCCGTCTCCAGAGATGAGGGATCTCTACAATGAGATGGACAAGAATTTCAAAGAGGAAAAGGCTCATATCACCTGTCCTTCACCCTCAACATCTCCTTGCACCTCAGCTCGGAAGAAGAGACGCACCATAAATGAGGCCATTCTTTCAAGATTGGCCCACCTGGATGAAGAGATACAGAAATTTAGGCAGCGGGACAATGCAGACTTTAGGTTTGCTGCAGTGATCGTGGACATGTTGGCTCATGTCGAACCGAAGCATAAATCAGAAGTTAAATTTAAAATATACCAGATGCTATTTGAGGCAGGGAGGGACTTCCCAAAACAATCATAAATAAAAGACAATTGCACTTATAGATTGAATTATAGTTTTGTTTTATTTTTGATTTACAGCAAATTTCAACAACACACAAAATACTGTATATATTTTTGTATTCACTGTGTGTGGCTTGTTTTTATATATATTTTACTAATGTGGAGTCAGTAGTCTCTCCTAATGACTGTCCCAACAGGACTCAGGTGGTGCCGGGAAGTTCGATTGCAGTTTGTTTCGGACTGCAGTTGTTCTAATTATACATCCATGAAAGTGCAGCCTGTGATGCCCTCACAGTCGAGAGTCGTCCTGTCTCCAGCAGTCAGTCTCCTACATTCACTTGACCATTGCTCCCATAACTACTAACAGAGACAACTACATTTTTTTAAAAAAAGTTCTTATTTTCAAGTGATTATATAATAGTGAAAACATTTCTTCCAATAGAGCCTAAATCCTACATGCATCCTTAAAACAAAAACATGGCAGTTTTGTGTGTTTTATGTAGGGAATAGTAAATGTGTGAAGAAGGGAGGTGATTTCAGACAACTTAACATTTAACGTTCATGTACAATCAACAGATTACCAGGATAGGGTCGAATCAAGTGTATATTCTGTGGGAATGATGCATGTCACTGGCATCAAAATGAGACGTCTGTAACGTAATGATGCAATACTAACAGGGGTCATTCTGCATCATGAGCAGGTATACTTTTCATACTTTTAAAGTACATTTTTGTGGTAATATTTTGATTAATACTATGATACAATTGATATTAATATTTTAATGGAGGACTTTTACTTGTGGGATATTTTACACTGGAGTATAACATCTGAAACAATCAGTAATCAAACTGTACCTCAACAGACCACCCTCAAAAACCTTGAAGTGTCAGCTTTGGTATTGGAATTTGGTATTGTCAGCTTTGGTATCACAATTTATGGTAAAACTGCTGTCATTTCATATAGCTAAGTCACAGTTATTTTGGAGACAGCCACATTAGCATCCTTGACATTTCTACATTACATTTCTTTTCAAACGTTGTTGTATTCTTTTCAGAAGAATGTATTATCGACCATCTAGTTTATTTCGGAACCAAGTCACAGTCTTGTGTTTCTGGACGGGAGCATTTAGCGGCCGGTAAACTTCAAGACTAACTAGCATGCTAGCCTAGCAGTAGCAGACCTGTCTTTCTTAGGATTTTTCTGTGGTAATCAATCTTGTATTTGCTTCAATATTTAGGTATGTCTTATTTGATAATATTCCAATTTGGGTGGATGTGTAATATAGTTATTTGTAGTCTGGTGTATTCAGTGTTAGCAGAGATGTTAGCATATATGTAAGGGGCAGGGCTTACAATGAGTGTGACTATAATACTTTAAATGTTCGTTGTGGTTAGTTTTTTAATAGACATATTTCAGATTGTGGTTCGGATTGCCATAAGTTGTGTTTAATAGATAATGTAAAGGGTAAACACTGGTGCGTTTTCTTCGTTCACGGACTTCCGCACTACAAAGGCTCGGAAGGCTCGTGGTGCCACCACCGCATTCACTGTAATTTACCGTAAGGCAGTTCGCCTTCACGATTAATTTATGTGCCGTGGTTCAGTGCGGTTGGACTGGTGAAAGATCCTGTGTCCCAAGGCGTTTGTGTGTGTATAGCAGAGTAAATTTCCTTGTTGTCACAGTTAGAGATGGACAACGATCAACAGTCCAAAGAAAGCACAGACCGGTCCGACCTGGTGTCTGAGGACGGCAAGAACAGCAAGTCTGTCGTGTGTCAGTGCTGCGGATCCAAGGTGCTATGCCCGGGGATGGCTGTGTTTGCAGAGAAAGAGGTAACGTTGTGATGTATGACATTTGGCCATGGGCCCATATCGGTGGTCACACTGATCCTGGATGTATTGCTTTTGGGGTATTTAATCTGCATCTTCATCTTCATCTTCATCCAAAGTGCTCAGCAGGATAATAAAACCTGTGGTGCGATGCAACTTTGAATATTTACACAAGCACTGTACCTAAGTACAGACTTTAGGCACATATTTTGTATATTATGCTACTTTATGCTTGCACTTCACTATTCATTGGGAAACACCTTTACTCCACTAGTTTAAATTGACAGCTGTGGTTACTAATTCATTTACAGAGATGTTGCATTCAGAACACATCATACGTCTCTAAAATATGCTGCAGTGTTATAGACAGTTTATGAAGTAGTTAATTACTTGCACTGACTGACTACAACAGTAAAATACTAGTTATATATTAATACATCAGCAATAATAATTTGCAATGATAATATTTGATAGTATAGCATTCACAGAACTAATACTGACACATTGAGCACTTTTGATACTTAAAAGTACATTTTGCAAATAATGCTTTTGTTCTTTTACTTTTTAAATGCATGACTTTTATTTGTAATGGACAATTTTAACAATGTGGTATTGTTACTTTTACAGCAGTAAAGGATCTGAAAACCTTTCTAATGCCAAATAAGACAATGGACACAAAGGTGGATGCACTAATATACATAGTCACACATTTACACAAGTACTCATACATTCACACACGCACACATATAAAGGCAAGAATCCCGAGTATTAGTCTGAGATTAGCAGGCAGACTGCTCAATTATTTAGGCGTATAGATACCATGTGAAATCTCACTGGACTTTTAAAACGGTTGATGGTATATGAAGGAGGCTGGTGCCATGTAACCTGAGAGATCTGCAAGATTTCTAAACTGAGAGCTTAATATGTTACTGAGGAATGAGGCCATTTAGAGCTTTTTATACCAGGAGGAGGAGGAGGATTCTATATTCTGAAAGGAACAGGTAACCAGTGGAGGTTTCTGAAGACCTTAGTGATGTAGTCTGATTTTCATGACATTGTTCCAGGTACATCTGAGTATATACAGAGACAAGACATCCCAGCTAGACTTAAATACATGGCAACCTTTCTCTGTATATACTAAATCCACTGCCCCCATTGCACTACAGTTTTTGAGTTCCTTATGTCAGGCTGTGTTTTCTCCCACCAGCTGTTCTTACCATCCATGCGGACAAAGAGCAACCGTGCCACAGAGGGCTCAGTGGACGGGGACACTCTGACTGCCCACTGGTTTGTGGAAGACATGTACACTTTTGAGAACGTGGGCTTCACTAAAGATGTTGGAAGAATCAAGTATCTCATCTGTGCAGATTGTGAGATTGGACCAATCGGCTGGCACTGTTTGGATGACAAGAAAAGTTTCTACATCGCTGTGGAAAGGGTGAATCATGCATAGTCTAAAAGCCTCTATGAGCCTGCAAGAACTTTAAAAAAATGTGTTGGCAGGTTATGCATCTTTTCATGGATTTCCACCCAGAGTTGATCACAACCTAATCCATCACACACACACACTTATGTATACCGTTATATGTACATTGTTTATGATAACAGGATTTTGTCACTTTCACTCTCCTCTATCATACTGACAGCAGTATGGCCATCTTGTTGTAATAAAGATGTTTTTGGGGAAGCTGATGTTGAATGCCATCCTGCAGCTGTTTCCTGGATAATGCAAGTGAAGTTCCTTCGTCTTAACCTACAAAAAGTGTTCAGTTCCAGTCAGATTATTCAGATGAAGACGTTACTGTGTATACTGTGTGGAATCCATCCTAACACGAGTTAGTGCTTGTTTAATTTACAAAAGAGTTGAGAACTAATTAATAGTAAATAACCATTTTCATTTATTGATTAATCTTTAAAGACAGTTATTGAACAAAAATACCAAGCATCACTAATTCCATATCCAAGTATTTGCTGTTTTATTTTGTTGGGGGGAAGGGTCATAAATTTACTTTGGCGTTTTAGACTTTTGGCAAAACGAAAGCAATTTGAAGAACTTATAATGGGAAGTTTTCACTATATTTTGACATATTCTGTGTTGATTGGTTGAAAACATATGTGACATATTAAATACTGTATGTAATCATTTGTTGCAGTCCTTAAAAAAATCCCCGCTGAGTGTGGGTGTTCCAGATACTTGAAGAGCATACCACATTGTTATATGCAACACAGTTATTTGACACATATTTATTTTGTGGCTCCTACTGTGTTCTGTTTGATGTGTTCATTGGCATCTTGTGTGTGCTGTGCACCTGTTAACTAAAGCTTCTGCCCCCACCACATCAGCTGAACCACTCCAAATCAGTGGCAGTGGTGGTAGTCAGCAAACTGCACTGTTAGTGATGATGGTGCAGTTGTTTGCTTCCCTTTGTCACGCACATGAACAGTTATGGTTGTAAAGTACTGTAGAGTATCTTCAGAATATTATAAAAATGGGCATTCAAAAATATATGTGGAATTACAGCAGTGGTACAAATGTGCATCATTTTACACGAACACATCAAGGCTGCATTTGCTTAGTAAGATCTAATCACTGGTGATTAGCAAACCTACATTATTGAGTTATCTTAAGCACAGAAACAGTGACTACTGCAGGCTATATACAGAGCATATAGAGGTATGTCCAGACTCCAGACTGATAAAATGTGTTGACCAAATGACTCCATACATAATACACCAGGACCAAGCAGTTGGGCCAGCAGAGCAGAAAGCTTGTGGTGATGTTGAGCACCTTTAAATACGTGCAGCTGATTTTGAAAGACACCTGGTAGTGTGGAACCGTTATAGTTTGCAGTCCAAAATCCACCAAAGGGAAGTTAAAACGAAACAGAGAACAGGAACATTCAAATCAGCCTGAGTGCAGATTGAAACAAACGAAGTGGTGCCATACTCAGTTAACACATGATGTGAGATTTCTGCTGAAAATGTAAACTCTCAGTCAAAAGATAAGATCAGATAACACTTCATTAATCCCCCATAGGGGTAATTTGGGAATCGTGTCAACTTCAGCTGCGTTATATAGCTCAAAGTCAGATATTTCCCTCAAAGGCTTCAATAATCTGTACAAATCAGAGTGTGAAGAGTCATCCTTCAGTCAAAATGAAGGCTCTCCCTTTCAGCTAATAAGTGATGCAGTTATCTTTTGTCTGGGATTAAATCAGTATCATAGTTACACAAAAAGGTGGTTTAAGATTGTGTGATCTAAAATGTAAGATGGACAAACGATATTAATAAGACAATATGATCAGACAAATAACTGTCAACAGATATGAGAAACAACCACAATAGACAGACGACTTTTACAACCAACGACGGCAATAGATGATATCAGACAGTGTACAACAAAAAGATGTGTGGACCAAGATTAAGAACAAATTGAGATCCTGTACATGGAAACATTTTTCGCACAAATGGGCCCTAATAAAATCACTGTGCACTTAAAAAGTATGTCTTTTTAGGTGTATGACTCGTACTAATTAGCAAGTGACCTCATGCACATTGCGAGAACGTGCCAAAAACTAAATACGATTAAAAGAGGTACATTGTCAAAATATCGTATTTTTACTGTATCGTAAAGGCTGTATTTTATACTCGAGGCGTTGGTATCGAATAAATGACTCAATTAAAATGTTTATTATTGAAACATTAACAGCTGAACTATCAACATACGTCTGTACCAATCAACGAGCTCCTCTAGACCATTTAAAAACAAAGTGCCGGTCAGCGCGCAACGATCCAGTGGGTGTGTTCGATTGGAAAATCCAACGTGCCGTCTGAAACGTCCATTCTTTCGTCTGCCGGGCGGGGTGAGGAAGAGCCGAATCATTTGTAATCCTGCCGAACTCAGAAACCAACGTGCTGAAGTGGTGAACGAATCGAACTCATCCAACAGGGGAGCGATCATCTGTGAGGAAGCCACGGACCCAATAAAGCAATAATCCTAAACTAAAGAGAATTACAGTCACAAAGTGTTAAGTATGTGAAAGAAAACTCTACTGCAGTTTATTTCAGACGGTACTGAAGTAGATTTAAACGACGTTTAATTCGTTTTCTCCACTCGAACACAGTCCCACAGGCATTTAACTCCTTTAAATAAATATGACCACACAATATACAAATTTAGTCGATGCAAAGAAAATCAATCCGTATTGCGCACGAAACAGTGACTAAATTGTCAGACATAGCCACAGACTGGGTCTGAAAAGGACTGTAGCCTAAATCATTTGTGCGTGTCTATTTTTTGAAGCGGAGGCACACAGTCACTGGCTGTCACCTTCTCGTCTCCAACTAGATAATTCGTCTTTGAGTTCAATGAGTGGAGAGTGGACATGAACTGATAGACGGAATTTCATAGCAAGCATATTTGGCGTGGGAAGCCCTTCACAATATTTCTGCTACAGTCACAACGAAGATGCAACGATGACTCAGCCTCAGCTGAATGAGTTCATTCCCCCTCCGGAGTGCCCTGTTTTTGAGCCCAGCTGGGAGGAATTTGCCGACCCTTTTGCGTACATCAACAAAATACGACCCATTGCAGAGAAAACTGGCATCTGTAAGATCCGACCGCCGCCGGTGAGTATTTCTTCATTTTTGACAGTTCCTCAAGTTAGTTTTTTGCGTGGTGTGCTGGCCTCAGATGCCCTTGGTAATCTAGATTAGCAGGCAAAGTTGTGTTTTTAGACAGGTTTCAACATGGCGGATTGCGGCTGCCGAGTTGAATTGTCAGCTAGCCTGAGCTTGGAGTGTGTTGTGTTTGGTTTAGCGGTAGCGAAGCACTTCTGAGGGGGAAATCTGTGTCCTGGTGAAGTTTTTAACCTCCCAACAGACATTTATTTAACCAACAGAACAGCCAGTTTACAAATTTCCAAAAATAATTCAAATGTTCAAAGTTTGCATATACGCAAAAATAATGGAAAGTGTTTACGTTAGCGCAGAATGAAACGCTTCCTGGACTGAGAGCACGGAAATAACGTGAGCTCACCAGGACTTAAACCAGTCGTGTTACTGCTGCTTTTAAACATTTAGCTCACCGTACAGCCTAACTTTGCCGATGGGATTAGACGTATTTAGCTAGCGTGAGGTTAACCTAGCTAACGTTAAAGGCTGCAGATGTCTGACATCGAACGTTAACGCTGGGAAACGTTACGTACGTGCTCGCTGACCAACTGTTTATGGAGAGAACGGTTCTACGTCACTGAGCTCCACGGACACCCCGTCCACACTTCATCATGGCTACGCCTGAAACTTGCTTGAATGCTATTATTGCCTAATTGTTGACAGCGTCAAATTGTTGGTGAAGTGTTCTAGACTTGCAGAATAAGCTTATATTGTTGTTAAGAAAACAACACTCGGACGTCGTCTTATTGTTAGTATTATTAATGTCTTTCTCTAATTGGATGGTTATTCTGCCATTATCCACACTTCCCTGACATAACAGGAGACAAAAGTGCGTGAGGACAGAAAGGGGATGAAATAGTTTTCTCCCTGAAAATGGACATAATTCAAATGAATCTCACATTGACCTTATGTCTGATGCATTGTGATTGGAGGGGGCAGATTCAAGGGTGTGTCCCACCTTACACTCAAATTAGATAAAGGGTAACTGAAATAAATGGTAATATCACCATGACTGATGGCTGATGTAACTTCTGGTAGTGATCAATGAGTTTTGAAGTGTGCTGGATAGAAATTGTTTTCTGGGATCTCTTTGCCATCAGATAGCATGAGACTCGTCTTTTTTTAGTAGAAATTAGGAAGCTGTTTAAGCCCATTTTGCACGGTTTGACAGGGTGGGTGAGGCTGAATGGGCTGCAGTGTAACCCTAAAAGGGTGCGGGGCAGCTTCATGTTTGCTCCACCAAAGAGAAACCTGCACTTACAGGCATGGCTGAAAATGCACAGCTCATGTAAACAAAAGAAGGCAGTGTCCATAGTCTACGTTTATCCTCACATGGGATGGACTGAGGAACGGCTGGTGGTCCCACTGACTGTTTTTAACCAGCTCATAAGCATTGTACTCTACAATGCATTGGGGCTGCAACTATTGAATATTATATATAGATTGTAAACGTCAGAAAATAATGAAACATGTTGGATCAGTGTTTCCCAAAGCCCAAGACAAAGTCCTCAAATATCTATTGTCCACAATCCAAAGATATTCAGTTTACTGTCAAAGAAATGGGAAAATATCCACATTTAAGAGGGTGGAATCAGAGAATTTTAAGTTTTTTCTTACTAAACATTTGTTTAAAAAAAAACAAAAAAAAAAATACAGATTTAATCAATCAAAATAGTTGGCAATTAATTTAATAGTTGACAACTAATTGATGAAATGTTGCAACTCTACAATGCATATCTTAAAAGAGATTTTTATCATTTGTAAATGCTTGAGATACGAAGTACTGCTCTATCCTGCATAGTTTCAAGATCTCACAGCAAGTCGTTTGTATTTACTGCCATGTTTATGACCGCAGCAGCCGCTTTTAAAGTGCAGGGTACTTCTTTTTTAAACTAAATACCATATGGTGGCCACTTCTTTTTAGTGCATGCTGGTATATACAACTGATTGATGTACTAAATGGAGAAATGAAATTGAGTTGAAATCATTTTTTGAGGTCATTTGTACCGCACTGTGTGAGCACCAGCAGTTTGAAAAATTTGGCATCAGGGTGGTGTGTGGGCCAAACTTAAATCTTCAGCCATGTGAACCTGAGCTCTTGTGCTCTTTCTCAGTTTTTCTGTTTATTTTGTGTGTTTGTGGGCATCCTGGAGGCTTGTATGGTGAAGGTACACATCGTGTGCATGTAACATCCTGTGCTCTTTTAGATACGATCAGGCGTGGGATCTCCTCGTCTTTGTTTCCATTTTCTTTTCTTTTGTATAAATAAAAACAGGATTTGTTTTTCTTTAGAAAAGAAGAAGACATTGCACCAAAACCTGTTTTCAATCAGTGATTTTTTTTTTTTTTTTTTTTTTTTGGGTGCACTGTGCGGTCAGTATTTTCTCCAAGGTCTTACACGGGTCATATTTTGACGATAGATGTGAGTAGCACATATGTAAATGATTCACATTGATTTCTTAGAGCTGTTTGTGGTTAACATCTCACCACTCGTTTTTGTCATTTTGTATTTGGAGGCAAGTCAGGGTCTGACCAAAATTGCACTTGTAATGATCACTGGTGTGGTCAGACTTGCATGTAAATGATAGTCAAAAATATACAAATGAAAATAAAATAATAATGGCGTGCACTTCCACATGTTTTAAAACAATTGTTTTCCTTTTGTGTCAGGACATTTGTGGATCTAATCCAGCTTTGTCTACAGATAATAAGAAGGCTGTAATGCTGCTATTGTTGTCCCTCCTCTGACCAGCATTTCCACCCTAGTAAGAAAAAAAAGCCCGTCCTGACCCAGTGAATCTTCTGGGGAAGTTAAAATGAAGAGGATATTGACAATTTTAAAAATGTAATGTGTTTCTGTCCCATTTAAGAAATACTGTCCATGGTTGTAGCCTAATTTCCAGGCCAGCTGAGCCAGGTCACATGATCAGTTTACATCTTACATGCTAATGTGGGACATAACCGTTTCATTGCAGTGTAGTGTCAGTGGGAGTCTGGTGCTAAGATGTAATTGGTGATGTTTATTGCGAAACTATGACCCTATCTGTTTATGGCTTAATGTGTTTATGATAACAAGTTATAATAACAAGTTAATGTATTCCCACAAATTATTCTGTCGTAAGAGTGAATGAGAAATGTTTAATATGGAAAAATCTTATTTTGTGCAGAGATTCCAAATACAATTTGTAGATATAGGTTGGGTTGGGGGGTGATTAAGATGGTATTTATAACAGGTTTATTCTGTGGTCAAATGCAGTGACACTTTGTCTGAGAACATTTGTTATTGTGTCTGTTCCTCAGTGTCAGAAATGACTGGTATGTTGTGAATATTTGTAGAAATAGGTGGAGTGTTACACCTCTACATTTTGAGGGTGTTGTTTCTACTAGATAACAGCTCTTTAGTCACCAAACTAATAAGACAACCATGCCAGTCTATGGCAGCATACCATTATCAGCTTCAAGTTGGCCAGGATAGCACACACTCAAGGACACAATTTCACAAGTTTCTGTCATTTGTAAACATTCTCATTCATGATAAATCAACAGTAGTGTGGTATCACACATTTAATGGTGTAAAAGTGAGAATATCATGCTGACTCTTGAGCCACCACCAGACACCATTTTCTAGTCCTGCAGGAAGTCTTGTGGTCTAGCGGGGGTAGGTTTGTTTGAAAAGAGTGTGCAAGTGCATTAATATCAGACGAGCACACAGAAACACAGGGACAGGCAGCAGTGGGATGTTTTTGTGTGCGTTGTGGAATCACATCCAGGTCATAATTGTGTTAGTTGATTAAACACACTTTTTAGTGTTTATTGTGACATCACCCCTTATATTGCCATGCAGGTGAATGCCAATCATGTAAATCTCATTACTTGCCATGTAGTTTTTTGCATTTTTGTCAGAAAAAAAAATCTCCATTTAATCAACCATTATTGAGTTACCAATATTGACCAACCTGATTCCCTGAGCACAGCATTATGCATGTTTGCACAGACACACTATGACGTCCTGTAGGTCTGCATTTAATAACAGTCGACAGGTTTTCTAGAAGAACTGCAGTCTCTTGGATATGCGGACTGAGTGTGGAGTCACGATTAGTTTTATTATAGACTCATAGCCATACTTGTGAAGAGGATCAGAGGATGGATGCTACAGTATCACACGGATGGGATTAGAAGCAACAATTTAACTTAGTTAAATCATATTCTAAACTGCATTAAAGAGAAAACTCTATTTCTCTGAATGGTTTCATGTTTGTTTGAGGGAATAGTTTTGTTTTTTTTTTAAAGCCAATTTCACATACACTGTCCTCCAGCTGCACTTACCCACGAGTGCACCAAATCTGAGGCTGAAAATAGTCTGCAGCAAAAACAAGATGCATTCTGTTTGAATAACAATTCATAAAAAATACAGTGCCCAGCTGGTTTAAGGAATTACTTCTTTTTATTTTAAAGTGGATACTCATTACCTGTTTTTAAAGATTTAAGTCAATTGGATCTAATAGCTCAGAGTCGAGAGCAGGCTGAGGAGGTCTGAAAATATTGAGGGACTGACTAACACATTGTTGATTTTGGTGTTTTCATGGGATTTGTTGACAAAAAAACATATCTACAGTAACACCAGCCTTATGCTTGGATGAAGCTTGTTTTGAGTGTTTTGCCTTAAACTACCCATCATTCCCATGGGGCCCTGTCGACCATGATGTACTCTCTCTGACAAACTGACAAATCTGAAAAGAAAATTTTGGTTTCAAAGGCTTCTGTTTCAGTGTGGCCATCAAAGATTCAGTGTCAGTCTGCACAGTTGTTTGTTTGTTTGTTCATTCATTCATTCTCTCTCTCTCTCAGGACTGGCAGCCACCTTTTGCCTGTGATGTTGACAGACTGAAATTCACACCACGGATACAAAGACTTAATGAGTTGGAGGTATGGTCATTTGTTATGTTTCTATATTTAAGATGCATAAAATGCAGTGTGTGTGAATGAGGTATTTAGTATTTTTAGTTGGTTTCCCTAAAATGCTTTTAGGGCAGTTGACAGCATCCGGAGAAAGGTCATGGGTAATTTGACATAAAACTTTTTTTGATTTTGATTTTAGGCTCAGACCAGAGTTAAGCTCAACTTCCTGGATCAAATAGCAAAATTCTGGGAGCTTCAAGGATGCACTCTGAAAATCCCTCATGTGGAGAGAAAGATCTTGGATCTTTACCAGCTGAATAAGGTACATGTAAATCCAGGCTGGTTTTAAGGTCGAGACTGTATTAAGATCACCATTTATTCATGTATATTCACAAAAAAATGTTGATTTGCATATGATTATAAAACTGCTGTCCAGACATGCAGACTGAATACAGAATTTCTCTCTCTCAAAGCTGGTGAATGAAGAAGGGGGCTTCGATGCAGTTTGCAGGGAGCGGCGTTGGACTAAGATATCTGTCAAGATGGGCTTTGCTCCAGGCAAGGCTATTGGCTCTCATCTGCGGGCACACTATGAGAGAATCCTCTACCCATATAATGTGTTCCAGACTGGAGACAATCTGCCTGTACGTCCAATCACTTGTATTTTCTTCTCTCAGTACAGCAGCAGTAGCTAGACTTGTTGTTCACAATTAAGTGGGTGTTTATTGGAAGATTTCATAGTCCCTTTAAGTGCCCTTTCAGGCTACACAGTTTATTATTATAGTGCTGACTACAATCCTTTCTACCAGCTCAGTGCACACAGTATTAATGTTATCATTGTCAGTATTGTAACTTGTGAAAATCTTTATATTAATGGAATTAAAGTGGTCCATTGTCTTAATTTGGTCCTGAGAAAAAACAGGAACGGTGCCAGATATCAACCACAGTCGTCTGCAGCGCTGATGAAGCAGTGAGTCAGTTATCAAAGACCAAGAGATTGTTTACTTTGGACTGTTAGTGCCATTGTCCTCAGAGATTGAGAACAACAACTACAGCATTTATGCAATCCAGTAAGCATCAAAAATCCCAATACAGTAGAATCAACAACTCTTGACACAAAGGTTTAGGTGTGTAGAAGTTCTTCTTAGGAGAAGGCTTTCAAAGTGTTAATGATGTCACCGGCACTGTATTAAGATGTAAGGAACACACAACTTTTTGCAAAACTATGAGATCTGTGTAAAGCTCCTCTCGCTTTCATAATGGCATTTCTTGTTTGGTGTCTTTGAGGAACCATAATGAAGGGATTGGTATTTGGGGCAGGATTGTATCAATAGTTGAATTCCTTGGAATCTTCCCTATTTATTCCAGTATTTAAATTCTTTTAAGTACAACCTTGTTTGGATGTGTGTGAGGCAGAAGCTAAAAATGATCACACTAACATCCTTCGTTGGCTCCTTTGTAATTTGCTGTTTTATCATAAAGCAAACACAAACAGGTTTTTGTTTATTTAGTTTTGCCTCTGTTTGATACTGTGCTGTTTGAGAGTGTGTGTTGGTCATGTTCACTTAGATGCAGGTTAAAAAAGAGGCTTTGTAGACAGTTGTTTGACTTGGTTTTTAGTCAGCGTTGTTCAATGTTTGGTATTTCTTTCATCACATTTACCCTCTCTTTGCAGAGGGCCACCTTGACCAATGACACTAAAGATAAGGAGTACACCCCTCATGACCTGCCGCAGCGGCAGTCTGTCCAGCCCCTGGAGACCTGCAGCATCGCTCGCAGGGCGAAGCGCATGAGATCTGAAGTGAGTCTGATCGCTTCCTTCGTTTAAATAAATGTGTGTGTTCATGTGCAGTCCACACACACATAGAACACAGGAGTGATGTGACAGAAGATGAGCTTAATCTATATTGTGCTCAGACCTATTGGGGCCATTTGGCATTTTAAGAGTCGAGCCATACATTTTTCTCACCAGCTGTCTGGTGTAAAAATGATGTCCCTCATATCTTATGTCTAATGTAAAACTGTTGTTCTACGTCTCACTCTGACTCTCGTTACGACTCTGACAGAGAGGCTGTGTTAAAACCGAACCTGGGGAAATTTGTGAGAATCGTCCCAATCTCAGGAGGAGGATGGGAACGTATTCTGCAAAGCCAGAACCTGGTAAGAACAAAGCAAGCAAGCAAAGAAAGGGAGAATGTGTTGATTGCAGTTTGTGACATTGTTGGTGAATCTCAAAGCTTCCACTGAGCCTTGGTCCATGTCTTTCAGTGAGGATGGCAGTCACTGTGGTGAAAAATGAGCCCCGTGAAGACAAGGATTCCACATATTATAACGAAACTGTATTTAATAAGATAATTAAACCTCCCGACAATAAAGTAAGTTTATTGTTTTGTATTAAAATTTAGGCTTAAAAATTGTCCATCACAGAATATAAGCAGCACTAACCGTTCTCTGTCTGCTCAGGTGGACCAGTACATGTGCCTGGTGTGCGGCAGTGGGGCTGCTGAGGACCGCCTGTTGCTGTGTGATGGCTGCGATGACAGCTATCACACCTTCTGTCTGATCCCTCCCCTCCATGATGTCCCCAAAGGTGACTGGAGATGTCCCAAGTGCCTGGCTCAGGTGAGCTGCAGACCCTCCACCCCCCCCCCCCCCAAGGAACTAATCCTGCCAGAGAAGCTCATAATTGGGAACAAGAGCACAATCAGCTCTGATATTCACAGATATAATACAACTCCAAGTGGTGTTTGAACTACATATATATATATATATGTTTTATTTTATTTTTTTGTCACAGGAATGTGGCAAACCTGCTGTTGCTTTTGGCTTTGAGCAGGCCAGCCGGAGCTACACCCTCCAAGCTTTCGGAGACATGGCCGATTCCTTCAAGTCTGATTATTTCAACATGCCAGTTCATGTGAGTTTGCATCCCTGCAGTCAACACGTTTTTGTTGGTAATTACACTTCATCTCCATCACTGGTTCAAGTGTGGTGGGTTGTATATCACTGTTTACTGATGTCAAAGCTGCAAATGCATTTCCTATTGAGAGCAGAAGAACCTAAAAACAATGTAGGCAAAGACGTGAGGCAGAGCTAAAAAATTCCTGCCTGACTTGATTGTCTATATTGCCATGAAAGCGGAGACCTCTTCTGTTTGCATAAGCTGATGCATTGACGGCGCCGTGCACTGCGCTCCCTCATGTTTAAAGTCAGTCTCTCCCTGCAATTAACTTGAATAATTATCCAGCCAGATCATCCTAACAAAATGATATTTCCTTCAGTAGGATTGAAATGGCAGTGTTCTTAGTGAATGGATGTTTTCGTCTGTACAATCCACAGCAAAAAATAAACATGATAGAAAGGATACTGTGCATCATTTGTGCATGATATCAGTCATTTCTGTTTCAGAGAGATTGCCGGTTAGAAACCATCAAAGGAAGGAAAACGCTATTAACTGCTGTAATTAAAAGGCCCAGCCAGAATTTCTTTGGCCCATCCAATAGTGAAATCCTGGCATTATGTCTGGGTTAGGCCTCGGTTATCAGATGCTCTTTTAAAAATGAAATTTGAACTTATCTTGTATGTTTAACCAGAGAGCAATTTTAAAGCAGCTTTTCCAAAACTGTCATGACTTTAGTTATAAGAAGGTACAAAACATGTTAACTTTTCTTTCAACCATCAAAGCAGAAAATATTTCAATAATTTGAAATGGTTCTATTTATATCACAAACATGTTATCTGAGACGTGAGGTAGATTTTGGAATATCTTGGAGGAAAACAGTTCTGGACTCTCTCTTACTTGTGTTTTATGACTTTGGACTGGAACAAAGGAATGCTTTGATGACTCACTTCAGAGAGAGTCCTGTTTGTCTTATCAGATGTTGCTCCCTCACACACACAAACACACACACACACACACACACACACACTCACACTCACACTCTCACATCCTGTGGGTCTACTCTTACTGCATGAAGAGAGTGAAAGAGGTGAAGAGGTTAGAGGTCTGGCAGGGAAAAGCAGACCTTGTGAGCAACAGGTTTCTGGTGTTTGTTCATGTAAAAGACGACGTTCTTGCCGTCGGTCACAGCATACGCGCTCTGACGTGTGCTGTAAGTGACACTTCAAGTTGTGATGAAACCAGCGTTGGTTTCTAGATTTTTGCTAATAACACAATCACACCGTCCTGTGTATTTTAGATGGTTCCGACTGAGCTAGTGGAGAAGGAGTTCTGGCGTCTAGTGAGCACCATTGAGGAGGATGTCACTGTTGAGTATGGCGCAGACATTGCCTCCAAGGAGTTTGGGAGTGGTTTCCCTGTGAGGAACAGCCATTTTGAAGTCTCTCCTGAGGATGAGGTACAATCTGTCTGCCATTATGAGGATGATGTATTAAAATCTATATAATAGTTATGGTGTTGTGTGTATTTTGGATTTGCACTCTATGTATTTGTTCTGTCTTCATTTTTGTCCATAATTTGATGTTTTTACTGAATTCACTGGATGTAAAAGTTACTGCAAACTCTAAAAATATGTAAAACGTTATGAGAAATTTGAACGTTCATTCATCATCAAGCAAAATATCATTTAAATTCTACAAATTATTCAACAACCTTCAGTATTTCTGAAAGCAATTTAGGTTTTTGGCTGGCAGCTGTGAAAATGAACACCACTGATAGTGTCCTGATCAGTTCTCCTGTTGGTAGCGACCCGGCTGGGCGGGGATATGTTTGAGTCAGAAGTTAAGTGGAGCGCTAAGACCTGTCTCTTACCTGCAGCATTACCTGACCAGCGGCTGGAACCTGAATAACATGCCGGTGCTGGATGCCTCAGTGCTTACTCACGTTACAGCCGACATCTGTGGGATGAAGTTACCCTGGCTGTATGTGGGCATGTGCTTCTCCTCCTTCTGCTGGCATATTGAAGACCACTGGAGCTACTCCATAAACTACCTTCACTGGTGCGTGCACTCTCTATAGTATATTTTAAAGTAGTAGTTTGAAGGAGCATCAGACTGCTCCTACTGTAGGAAAGTCAGTTTCTCACTAACAGTTTTGACCATATGTGCAGGGGGGAGCCAAAGACATGGTATGGGGCCCCTGGTTACGCTGCAGAGCACCTCGAGTCAGTCATGAAGAATCTGGCACCTGAGCTGTTTGAGTCCCAGCCAGACCTCCTTCACCAGCTGGTTACCATCATGAATCCCAACACTCTGATGAACAACGGCGTCCCGGTAACCTGTTCACTGTTTCGCTTCTTACTCATCATCACATATCTACATTTATGTGAATTGTAAGAACGGGAACTGTTAGACATGTACAGCTTTTAATTTTCTCCTTCTTTTCGTACTGATCACTAGATCTATCGCACCAACCAGTGTGCAGGCGAGTTTGTCATCACTTTCCCCAGAGCTTACCACAGTGGATTCAACCAGGGCTTCAACTTTGCTGAAGCTGTCAACTTTTGCACCATGGACTGGGTAAGAAAATCTCTTATCACTCTCTTTGCACAGTATTGTATTATTTTTATGCGTGTGTTGGCTCAGATGTAGTGCCTCTCCACCACCCACCCTCTAATAGAGATTTTGCTCTAAAATCCTGGTTGTGGTGTTCATGCCTTTTAAACCTGACTCTATAATAGACTCAACACTGATTTGAGATCAGATGTTCAGGAACAGAGGCCTGTTGTTATCACACATTTTCTCACTCGTTAGTTCCTCCTGGCCCATCGCTCTTAAACTCAAACTGTATATTTTCTAACAGATGCCCATTGGCCGTAACTGCGTGGCACACTATCGTGAGCTGAGCAGGTACTGTGTCTTCTCTCATGACGAGATGGTCTGTAACATAGCCAGTAAAGCTGACACGACGGAAGTCGAGCTGGCGTCAACAGTGCAGAAGGAGATGGTCGTCATGGTCCAAGAAGAGGAGAAACTAAGAAAGAAGATTGAAAAGATGGTGAGTTGTACTTATCTTAAGGATCTGCTGTTTGTTTGTTTGTTGTTTGTTTGTTTTAACTCAGTAAATTGACAGAGTTCAATGATGGCAGATTGTACAGTAGTTTTAGTGTTTCAGCACATCTAATAGACATCCAGGAGCTCAAACTGTTGTGTGATGGAAAGTTAGATATCATTCCAAACCGTTAACAGGGCGCACTGAGTTGACTGTCGCAATAATTCAAATTATGGCAGCAAAACACATTTGAATCTTGCAAATTGTTGAAATTTAAGATCTGAATGACATTAATTGTTCAGTTTGTTGTATTAGCTCCTGTGGGGCAGCTATAGCAAAGCTGGTCCGCCCTTAATGACATGTCGTCAGGGATACATTAGAGAAATCTTTGAACTTTTGAAGCCATTTATCATAATATAGGATTTAGATTGGGGAACTTTATTTGTCTGCTCATCTGTCTCATTTCCTTAATCTGTCTCCTCTGAAGCTTTAATGACTGTGAATTTGGTTCCCCAGGGTGTGGTGCAGTCTCAACAAGTTGATTATGAGGTGCTTCCAGACGAGGAGCAGCAGTGCTGCAAGTGTCGGACCACCTGCTACCTGTCTGGCATCACCTGTGCCTGCAGTCCTGGCAAGATGGTTTGTTTGTACCACGCCCAGGACCTCTGCTCCTGTCCTCATAGCAACCTCACACACAAGTGAGTCTTCAGTAACCACAACAACTGAACATACTCGCTTCTGAATTTCACTCGTTGGTTTTCCTACTATTAGGAATCATCTGCATTAGCTAAGCTATCTTTTACTCAAGGCTTTGTGTGCGAGGTTTTCCCCAAATACAATACAAAATAAAAAAAAATCGCATACTTTATGACCACAATTATGAACACATGAGCACAAATGAATCGGCACCCATTGTATGTCCATTGCCTCATTTTGTCTCATCTCCCTACAGTTACAAGTTTACACTGGAAGAGTTGTATGCCATGTTGGCATCAGTGACGCTGCGTGCAGAGTCCTATAAAGAATGGGTTTGTAATGTGCAGGACATCCTGGAGAACAAAGGAGAGAAGAAAAGAGGTTAGAATACTACAAAATCCTCATCTCATATACGCCCTTTACCCTTCATTTTAAGAAGATGCACTCGTTCTTACTGTGTCAGCTGGCCACGCTCTATCGTTTCTTGTACTTTCTAACAATTTGTACTGCTTTCAGGTTTGGAGGAGCTGCACAGCCTGGTGGAGCAGGCAGAAATGAAGGCATTCCCCCAAAACAACCTCCTGGATCAGCTCCGCACAGTCACCTCAGAGGCTGATAAAGTCGCTGTGATGGCACAACAGCTTCTCAACGGAAAGAGGCAGACGAGGTACACACACAGATTTCATATTGTTCTCTCCCGGGATGATTCTTCAGTTCCACATGAATCAAAATCAGAACACAACACAACAAATATTGTATCTATAAAAACCAGCTGTGTTGATTTGGACCCATAATGCATCACACTCAACATTGTGTAATTACTGCATATAATGATGGATTGGCAGACTGATCTTTTTACTGTTTGCTTTAGGTGTCTGCATTTTCTGGAAATTACAGTTTTCCAGTAGGTTCTGGTGTGAGCTGTCCGCTAGTTATCTTCATTATTGTTATTGACTCCATTGTCTCAATGTAGGAGGTGCAGTAGTTGGGCTCATTGATAAAAGTGGCAGAACACAGACTTAAAAAGCAAACTGCAGTTTGGAAACAGTTTTGTTTTGATGCTTGTTTTTATCAATCTGTTGAGCAGTTTTTGTGTGTATCAAAGGTATCGCTCTGGAGGAGGAAAGTCTCAAAACCAGAACGAGTTGACTGTAGATGAGCTTCGGTCTTTTGTACGACAGTTTGACAACCTGCCATGCAACATCCGACAGGCTCCTTTACTGAAGGTTAGTCAACTTGCATTAGACGCATTAGCTGGTTTGCTTCCAGCTGGTGGCTTTTTGTGCATGTCATACCCCTCCCTCCATTTCCTGTCTTCCTCTACCTGTAACTGTCTAATAATGGCAAACAAAAAGAACAATCAGCACATACTAAAGCTTTTCATAGAAAAACTTTTCTGTGTCAGTGATTTTTGCTCAGTTTTTGAGTTTTGTCCAGCAATCAAACATCAGTGCCAAAATGCCTGTTGAATGTGACCTCCCAGGACCTGTTGACCCGGGTGGATGACTTCCAGCAGCGCAGTGAACGTCTCCTTTGTGATGAGTCACCCAGCCCGCTGGAGCTGCAGGAACTGCTGGATGTGAGCCTGGGCCTGGACGTGGAGCTGCCTCACCTGCCCCTGCTGAGGGAGAGACTGGAGCAAGCCCGCTGGCTGGAGGCCGTGCAGCAAGCCAGCAGCCGGCCAGAAAGCCTGTGTCTGGACACCATGAGGCGGCTGATAGACCAGGGTGTGGGCTTGGCCCCTCACGGCTCTGTGGAAAGAGCCATGGCCCGTCTGCAGGAGCTGCTGACGGTGTCAGAGCAGTGGGAAGAGCGGGCGCTCAGCCTTATGGAAGCCAGGTGAGGATACCGAGCTGCTCTGTGCCTGAGGTTGCATTTGCATAAATTTGCCTAACACTATAGTTTCCATAGCATTTAGCTTTTTTGTCAGTCCCTTGCTGTGGTTTGGGTGGAGGAAAAAACAGATGGACTACTGTGTAGTTACGTGAAAGAATGATACAACAGCTTTTTTCTGTGTTAGTACTGTTGTCTGTAAAACATGTACCCCACCTCTCGCCCATTGACAGCTGGGATAGGCTCCAGCAGCCCCGCAACCCTGAAAGGGATAGGCGGGTAGAGAAGATGAATGAACGAATGAATGAATGAATGATCATTTGCTAATCCTTCTTAAAGTATACTCATATACTCTTCTGTAAATGACACTAATTAGAATTCAGAAACACCCCAGTTTGGTTCCACTTGTGAACTTACATATTCTAACTTTGTTACAATACAGTAAATCCTATATTTCTAAACGCAGAATTCATACTTTATTTTAGAAATTTACATTTTATTTTCTTAAATAATGGTGTCAGATGTCAAGTGAAAAGGTGAAATCAGCTTGAACATCAGACAGCACAGAGTGAAATGTGCCAAGTCTGCAGAGCTGGATCCTGGTGGATAAAGAGGATCACATTGTTGTGACAGTGCTTAACCCACCAATGGCTCCACAGAAGCTGCACACTCTGAAGCACCAGACTCTGCCATATCAAACACCTCAACCGATATTTGATGTTTCTGTAAATCTGTCAAAAATTGCAATGTTTTTTATTAGCTTTCAAAACTGAAACACACAAGAGAGAAGATGAACTAACACTCCAACATAAGACATTAAATAAAACCTGAACATATACAGCGTGTTTACTAAAGCTCACATCACTTCACAGGCCCTATCACAGCATGGAAACGCTTGATGCTGCTCTGCAAGAAGTAGAAAACATCCCTGCCTATCTGCCCAACTGTCTGCAGCTAAAGGATGTCATCACCAAGGCCAAGAAATGGCTTCATGAAACTGAAGCACTCCAGGTGAAATATGCTTCAACTTCAGCCACTCTCAGTGTCTCAGTACTGGACCATCGCTGACCACGTGTTGAGTTCACATGATAAACCTGGTGTGTGCATGCTTGCAGCTCGGGGGACGTATTCCTGTGCTGGACAGCCTCTCTGAGCTGGTTCTCAGAGCAGAGGGCATCCCAGTGAGGCTCGACCCCCTGAGTCGACTGGAGGCTCTCATCAGTGACGTTCAGACCTGGAAGGAGAGCGCAGGAAAGACTTTCCTCCTGAAAAACTCCCCTTTCTCTCTCCTTGAGGTAAACAGATATTAGTACATGCTCATTTTAAAGCCGTTTTCCAAAGATATCAAAAACAATGACTGACTGTGTGCTTTGCTTTTCTGTGTTCAGGTGCTTTGCCCGAGATGTGACGTAGGGACCGGGCATCAGAAGTCGAGATCTAAAAAAGCAAAAGAAGCGACACAGATCATTAAAAAGTCTTCAACAAAACTGGACTCTCTGTGTGACGTGGAGAGAGCTCTCTCTGAGAGCAAGGACTCCGCCTCTGCTGTGAGTGCTTTGTATTCTCCCACAGTAAGGAGTTAAATTAGGCTTGCCAAAAAACTGTAAAATTGTGATTATTAGTATTTTTCAAGATTGCAATGAACAGCATGTTAAACAGGGAAACATACAGTAATTCATCTGTTATCAATCATTAACACTCAGCTCTTTCCACACAGTGTGGTGACATGACTTTGAGGGTCACAACCCCGACTCTGGTGTCCAAGTGTAATTACAATCCATAATTTTGTTCCCTCACAGATGGCCACGCTTGCTGAAGTCCGCCAGAGGGAGATGGAGATCCTGTTGGCTCTGCGTGCTTCAAATGAGTCCAAGCTTCTTCCTGCTGAAAACTGTTGTGCACTTAGTGTTTGTGTTTGCCAAAAAGCTCCTTCGGGCGCTATGGTGCAGTGTGAGCTCTGTCGAGAAGTTTTCCACTGCGGCTGCGTTTCATCGGCCGCAGAGCTCAGGTACGGCCAAGCCTGGCTCTGCCCGCTTTGCCAGCGGTCGAGGAAACCCCCTCTGGACAAGGTCCTGCCCCTGTTAGCCTCACTGCAGAGGATTCGGGTTCGACTGCCAGAAGGGGACGCCCTACGCTTCCTCATTGAGAGGACGGTGCGATGGCAGCACAGAGTCCAGCAGGCCTGCACAGAGGGACTGCTGGAGAAAGTGTCAAAGATGGTCAGTGGAAACATGCTATAACTTACTAGTGAAATGAGGTAGATGGTGCTGTAGACCCACCAACCTCTGTCAAACATACTGAAGCTGGTTGTTTATTGTTTCAGGGGAGAGTTGGACCCAGAGTATCTTCACATCTGCCTCAGGAAATAAATGGTTCACTTTTTCACACAGAGCACCAGTCTGTTCCACTGCAGGGTCAGTGTTAAAGCTTTGAACACTTTGCACATACACGCTTTTCATTTCCTCTCCTCTCACATCTGAACTCTCTGTTGCTCATCATATTTTTCACAGGTCTTGGTCCTGAGCTGGAGGAGCTGATGGTGGAGGGATTCCTGCTGCAGGTCACTCTTCCTGAAACCGAGCAGCTGTACAGATACCTGCTGTACAAACTGGCCCCCCTGCCCTCACAGAAAGCCCCCTGTGGGAACAACACAGTACAGGACCAACCGTCTCCAAGAGGGAGCCCCCACCACAACAAGGTAATGACAAATAACTTTGTTGCTTGTGGATCATGTTGTCAATGACCCTTGATATATCATCACTACTTTCTTGTATATTTATTGTCACGTAGAACGGAGATTCCAGTGTCAAGAAGGAGGCGATGAACAGTCAGAGCAAAAGGACCAAGAGGCGTAAGGAGAGCTCCGACTCGCAGCACAGTGAGAAGGCCAAGAAATGCCGCAAAAAGAAGTCTAAGAAAAGCAAAGAGAGGAGTGAAGAAACCAAGAGGACTTGTTCTCCCACACGCACGGTGTCTGACCCTGCTCCTTCAGATTCAGAGGAGGACTACTCACTGTGTGCTGCACCATGGTGCAGAGAGCCAGAGGGCGACGAGGTGTGTTTCATAGCAGTGTACTACATATATGAATCTGCCCACACTGATACCTATGTTACATTAATAAGCCTCACTGTGTGGAAGAGACGGAGATCATTCTTTTATGTGTGAGCCAACATCATCTCGAACATATCTATATGCATATATGAGGTTGGAACTGGTTGCGTGTTCTTGTTTTGTTCAAATTTACAATATTTAAAATGATAAAGCTGTGAGGAAAATGCAACAACACGTTAAAATCTTGCTGCTTTTCAGGTAAACTGGGTCCAGTGTGACGGCAGCTGCAATCAGTGGTTCCACCAGATCTGTGTCGGACTGTCTGCTGAGCGAGCAGAGAAGGAGGAGTATATTTGCATAAGCTGCACACAGCCAGACTACGACAGAGGAGAATGAAGACCAAAAAGTGACTTTGAAGAATCAGCAGTTTTGTTGCAAGCCGCAGCACTTAAGTGCACACCTGAACTCTGTGTGCCGTGTGGCTTCTCCCCTTTACCTTCTGGCTTGCCCTTTGTGAACATGGTGCTATTCACTGTTTTTTCCAGAGTTACAAAAGACTTCTGTCACTGTTTTTGTCACACGGCTGGTTTTTCAGCCAATCAACTAATCCTTTCTGAAACTTTCCAAGACTTGATGCAGGTGTACAAAATGGCAAAATGTTTCAAGAACCAACAGCGCAGGGATTTTTCAACCAAAAAAAAAAAAAAAAGTCAATTTGACGTCACATTTTAGAAACTGCCTTTTTTTTTTTTTTTAACTTGCATCTGAACAATGTGAAACTTATCTTTCTCTTGTAGAGTAAATATTATTTATCTAAGCAATAACTGAACTGATTAATTGAGGTTCAGTTTTCAGCTGAGCTATATTTGTGCTTAGAGATTCTTTGATAGAAGGCCTTCCTGAAGCGTTTTTTTTAATCCTATGAAATTACACAGCTCAATTAAGATTTGTGAACAGAAATAAATCACTTGAATCAGAAACTAGAGCAATGACTGAGCTTGTTGATCTAAAATGTGCACGTTTGCACCTGAATATTTGCCTGTGTCCCTTAACAAATTACTGACTTTGATATAAAGTTCGGTTCCCTTTTGCGCTGTCTGGAGGAAGAAAACGAGTCCTGGATCTGTTGTTACTGGCATTGGTTGAGACTTGATCATGTTAGCAAAAAAAGAATGAACTGTCCGACATCAAAGGAATGTACATTTTGTTTGAAGGTGGAGTTTCCCTTTATGGTTTAGGATGAAAATATTGTGTTGGACTTAGATTTAACACAGGCTGTGTGATTTATTTGCCACGGGTATATGACCTTTTTCTGCTCCTTTGGGTAAATTATATCATTCATATGTTGCAGTTTGCATTATAAAATAAAAATGTTTGTTCCCGTATGCCTGGACTCTTCAATCCTCCTCCATGGAAGCAGAATGGCCATCATCAATTTCTTGCTGCAGCGTTGGGATTAAACAAGGAAGAGTAATTTGTGGGTTGAAAATGCGAAATTGTAGCTCTCTCATCTACATATGAATTCATTGGCTCTTGGAGTATTGTAAACAAGCCACTCTGATACATACTACGATTATGAGTACAGAGTTGATCAGACTGCACCGTACAGTCATCGACAGGTGGATGATGTCCCTGAAGTTCAGCTGCAGCGCTCGCTGACTGAGCAGGAAGTAATAAGTCTACCAGAGCCTGATGGCCCTTTGTCCAGTGTGTTGGATGTTGATATACAAACTGTGATCAGAAATGCTCAGGAAAATTCCTCATTCATAAGAAATGTCCAAGCTAAATGAAGAAGCAAGTGCTAGCTAATGCTATACTTTCTAACACCTGTGGTACTGTTGTTCTCTCCAGTGACTTCAATCATGCTTCCCTGTCTTCCGCTCTCCCCGCCTCACCCATTGTGTTAAATGCCACACCAGAGTCAATAAAACATTGGACTTCCTGCATGCAAAGACACAGGACGCCCACAGTTCTTTGCCCCTCCCCCCGCTGGGCCGCTCTGATCACAGCCTTGTTCATCTGCTCCCTGCCTAAAAACCTATGGTGGATAAACAACAGCCAACCATCAGGTGTGAGGAGATGGTCTGCGGAGACCAGTGTGGCAGATGACAGATTCTGAATCTGTCCTCAAAGTTAAGCTCTCTAATCAGTGCATTTGAGTTGGAAGTGCAGTATTTAGTACAGTGCAGTATAGTAGAGAAGTAAATGTACTATGAAATGGAAATACTAGTACAAGTAGCTGAAATCCTACCAGAGTACAGTACTTGAGTAAATGCACCTGTTTTTCTTCCACCACTGTCCATCCGACATCAACACTAACAGAAAGCTGCTGCAGTCATTAGGTCAATCCTTCGTGTATTGTATTCTAAATAAAATCAATCAAAGGTACCATATTTCTCCCTGTGTTTTCATTTTTTTCTCCACAGGTTATAAGCTCAGGCAGTTTGCTGGCTGAGTAAAAGAAATATATTTTAACTGGGACATTTTAACTCATCAAACTGTTTGAAAATTCCTCTCCTGTACACACAGTGATTGGTTATGTTTGTTAAAACGTATTTAGACCAAATCTACAGAAGTGAAGGAGCAGTATGACCCTCTAGTTCAGTGCTCAATGAAATGTTTGTCCAAAAAGTTTCTGTTAATTGAATGAATGCAAATCTTACCTTGGACCTCAAGGTATATCAACCAGACAAGAGCTTCAGCATGTAGTTGCATGTAGTGAACTGTATCTGACAGTTATAGTATGTATCTGACTGTAGTTGACTCTATTTGACTGTAGTTGACTGTATTTGACTGTAGTTGACTGTATTTGACTGTAGGTGGCTGTAGTTGCCTGGTGAATGTCAGCTGGTGTCAATCACTTGAAGCTCTGAGTGAAACTAAAACTCTTATTTCCGTCCTTGTCTGATGTTATCAAAGTCCATTAACCTTTATCAAGATGGAGTCTGCCATTCAAGGTTCATTTATTTGTCATTCTACAAGGCAGGGTTTCATATGAAATGTGAATTGTAGTCCCATTATGCTACAAGAGAGATTTATCATGGTGGAGTGTGGAGGATGAACTCAGGCTGTTCTGCAGCCTGACGATACTTCTGAACTGCTTGCCACATGGCAGCAGCTGCGTCTGGAGTGAGTATTGTGTTTTCATATCCTTTGGACTGTGCAGGCACCCCACCTCGCTGATGCTCAGTGGATGGGTACCAACAAAGTTCTGGGTGGTTTTAATCAGCTGCCGCAGAGCTCTCCTGTCCTGGGCAGTGAGCAAATCCTGTCAATCAGTGAAGATTTCAGTCAGGATGCTTTCTGTTGCTCCTCTGTAAAAGTTGTCAGGAATCCTGGAGTTTTGCTTACAGTCACTGCTGCGCTTCCTTAACCAGAGTGGAGATGTGAGATGACCACAGCAGTGTCTCTGTGATGCTGATTCCCAGGAAGCAAATACTGTTCATCTGCTCCACCTCAGCTCCACCGATGTAGACAGGGGTGTGTGTCTTTGCCTCTTTTTTTTAAATCAACAATCAACTCCTTGGTTTTGTTAATACTCAGCAGGAGGTTGATGGTGTCATCTGTAAATTTCACAGCAGAGGTGTCTCCATGTCAGGGGTTGCAGTTGTGGGTGTACAGCGTGAACAGGAGGGTGCTGAGCACTTAAGTGGAGGAGGTGAGACTGCTGATCTGACCTGTCTGGGGTCTGTTTGCGAGGAAGTCCAAGATCCAGCTGCGGAGCGTGGAGTCAGTCGGTTTCATGGGGGAGATTGTGTTGAGTGTTGAGCAGAAGTCAGCATGGACCTGTGCAGCTGAGCCAACAATGTCACCTTCATGGAATGAAAGGAAACGTAGGTTGAAGCACATAATGAAACAACATGGAACAGGACATTATTTAATGTATTTATTTTGTAACATGTAGATGTGTAGATCTTTTAAAAGATGTTTATGTTGAAATAATATACAAGTGATTTCTATTTCAATAATTTAAAAAAATGAACCAGAATGTTGTATATCTCAGCCAGCCTTACAGTTTCTCTGCCTTTTGAATTGACATCTCTACTGTCAGTTTGTACTTTAATTACATAAGGGTGGTGAATTCTCTCTCTGCACAATTCATTCTAAACTGAGTTATCATTGTTATTGTAAATTTTATCATTAATCTGTACAAATCAGGAATTATCAGTGTTTAATTGTTGTTTCTGTTTTAAGTTTAAAGACACCTTGTGCCTGACAGTCCTAACACAGGGAACAGTTCCCACCCAACGGAGGGGGCGTGGCCTCCTGTGCGCTGTCTCGCCATTTTCCGCCTGTTGTTGTTAGCTTGCTAGCTAATGAAGCTAGCTGCTTCCAGCATCTTCGGCACTCAGCATCATTGGCGGTAAAGCAAGTCAGGGCAAGGTTTAAAACGTTTTTTACGGCTGAGTTACTGTAGCTAGTTCAGTGTTAAATTATCATTTTCCCGTCGTCATGGACGAGGAATATTACAGCGGTGGTGGAGACTGGGAAGGCACGGACGGGAACTTGGTGAGATCCGACTTGTTGCGGCTTGGCTGTTCAGACTTTACAGTTAATTAGCAAGGCAGTGTTAGCTTAGCAGCAGCTACACAGGCTGCTGCCTTTTCGTGACAACCCTCCAGAAACGATCAGATAGCGCGGAGCTGATGTGCAGAGACAAACGTGTGCACCCAGCTGCGCTGTTAAGATGTGCCGCATGGCTAGCCGCCGCGTTAGCCAGCTACAGGCTAATTAACATGACAGCTGGCGGACGTGTAACGTTAGCATTTACCCAGCTCATTGTAAAGTCCCAAAATACTATTGTGCGTAGCCTAAGGTTGTAGTACCTTGTTTAGGTCAGTATTTGAAGCTCTGCAGCAGATGCCAAAGGACTCACTAAACTTCACACACGTTTGCCAAACATTAGATTATAAATCACATAGACATGCACTCAGTTAGAAGAGGCAGAAAGAATGAAATTTACAAAGTCTCTTTGTTGTAGACTTTCACTCAATCTCAGTCACTCATTCATGCAACTGAAGGACGAAATACATTTGTCACATGAGACATCCTGCACAGAGTGGTGGTGTTTGTTTCATGGCACTGGTACATCTTGGTCTGCCATCTCAAGGCTGTTGCCACACATGCAAATGAGAAACAGAGGATAGAGTGTTACTGTTCCCAAGAGCCATGACAGAAGCATGAACATGTGTATCAACATGTCTTTCAGGAGGATTATGTTGAAGGAGAGAATGATGGGAAAACCCAGGAGGACTGTCTGCAGAAGTTCTCCAGCAGGGATTACATCATGGAGCCCGCCATCTTCAATACCCTCAAAACGTGAGCAGCTGTTTCCTCATTCAGACATGAATTTTGCACATGTACGCCCCAATAGACAAAACATTTCTGAATGAGAGCAAGATAACAAATTGAGAGCTCGTGTTCGGACACATGAGTCATAAACAGCGTTGGGTGATGGAAACCCTGTTTTTCTCGCAGGTATTTCCAAGCAGGTGGCTCTCCAGAACACGTCATCCAGCTTCTCTCTGAAAACTACTCTGCTGTGGCTCAGACCGTCAATCTGCTGGCAGAGTGGCTTATCCAGATGGGTAGGCAGCAGACCACGAGACCCGGCCAGCTTTTCTGGCCTTGGAGTCATTGTTGCTTCTTCTCCGACTTTTCCCTTTCATTAATCTGTAATTTCTTCATTGTGACTGCAGGTGTTGAGCCAGCTCAGGTCCAAGAGCGAGTAGAAAATCACCTCAAAAGTCTCCTGATAAAGCACTTTGACCCTCAGAAAGCAGATTCCATTTTCACTGTGGAGGGAGAGGTGAGATTTCTGATCTCTCAGCTCTAACTTTAGTACTGAGGTGATCACAAATCCTGAATATCTTGTGTATAAGGTTTAGTTGTCTGGGGTGCATATGACAGAAGCCTTTATGCTTTCAGACGCCTGCTTGGCTGGAGCAGATGATAGCTCACACGACGTGGAGAGACCTTTTCTATAAGCTGGCCGAGGCTCACCCAGACTGCCTGATGCTCAACTTCACTGTAAAGGTGCAGTAGTGCTGCGAGCAGGATAGCCGTTTGAGAGTGAGTCTGCATGTGAGTGTCACGTCACATATTCACATGTTGTTTGTGTGTTTGTGGGTGTGTGTAGCTCATTTCAGACGCAGGTTATCAGGGTGAGATCACCAGTGTGTCCACAGCGTGTCAACAGCTGGAGGTTTTCTCGCGGGTGTTGAGGACGTCTTTGGCCACGCTGCTCGATGGAGGAGAAGAAAACCTGGAGAAGAACCTTCCGGAGTTTGCTGTGAGTTTGACTCTGCTCCTCTGTGTGATTTGCCATAGTGCTGTGAAATATAAGTGTTATCATCATCTCCGTTTATGCGTTATTTTTTGGGGTCTTGCTCTGTTTGCTTTACAGTGAGGATTTAATTTCATCTTTTCAAACTGTAAATCTTCTATATAGCACCGCTGCACTTCTTTTAGTGCCTGACTGAAATGTAAAAACCCTGATCTGAAGTGCTGAAAAGAGCAATGAAATGAATTGATCAAAAGGGTTGATAATTGTTTTTTTAAGTCAGTTATCAAACGAAGCGGACAAACATTCTCTGATTCCAGCTTCTGCTGCTTTTCATGATTTAATATTTTTAATTGAATACTGTGTATTTGAACTTTTACACTGCTGCTCCGATAAAACAAGCAATTTGAAGACGTTTGGTTCTGGGAAGCTGACATTTTGTAGACTCAGGAATTGTTATTTGGCTCGACTCCATATGAAGAGTTGAGTCCCAAATGAAAATTTGCTGTGCTATATTAACACCACAGTATGTCAGAGTCAGTGCATGTGGTGATTTTCTGTTCCCCTGTTTGCTGCATGTAATGATCCTTGCTGAGCTGTTGCCTCCTCTCTCCTGTAGAAGATGGTGTGCCACGGCGAGCACACCTACCTCTTTGCCCAGGCGATGATGTCCATCCTTGCTCAGGAGGAGCAGGGTGGCTCAGCTGTTCGTAGGATCGGCCAGGAGGTGCAGAAGTCAGCCCATGAGAGGTAACCTCACATTTTACACTGTCATGCCCTGTTTTCTGTTGTTTCGAGGGGTAAAACTAAGCTGTGTGTGTAGATTTCACTAATGATACTAATTCTGTGGTTTGCATGACAGAGGTCATGATGCCAGCCAGATAACCCTCGCGCTCGGCACAGCAGCCGCCTACCCTCGAGCCTGCCAGGCGCTGGGTGCCATGTTGTCCAAAGGAGCCCTGAATCCTGCAGACATCACAGTCCTGTTCAAGATGTTCAGCAGCATGGACCCGCCGCCGGTGGAGCTGGTGAGGACGGAGCATCTTTGACCTCGTTTATATCCACTGCATGCTTGTTAATCAAGGCGCCGTTAACTGGAATATTTTGTTTTTAGATCAGAGTGCCTGCCTTTCTGGACCTGTTCATGCAGTCACTGTTTAAACCTGGATCAAAGATCAACCAAGACCATAAACACAAATACATCCACATCTTGGCTTATGCTGCCAGTGTGGTTGAAACATGGAAAAAGGTACAGAGAAGAGAAGAGCATGAATTTTGTGACATATCTGTGTGTGGTTAGAAACAGAGAAAATGGCTGAGTACTTGGTTTGAAGTGTGATTTGGTAGTTCATCTAAACTCTCCATTTCCTCACAGAATTGACGTGTTCGTTGTTTTCCTTTCACCACAGCAGCTGCTTCCCTTAACTCTCCTTAATGTGTTGCAACTTTCTTTCCATTAAAATCCCAGAACAAGCGAGTCAACATTAATAAAGATGAGCTGAAGTCGACTTCCAAGGCCATAGAGACCGTGCACAACCTGTGCTGCAACGAAAACAAAGGAGCCACAGAGCTGGTGGCTGAACTCGGCACTTTGTATCAGTGCATCCGGTGAGTAGATGGCCAAGATCTCATTCCTCAAAAGCCAACTTAATTTTATTTGCTTCTCTCCAGACATCGATTAAACCCATAAATACTCATCTCTGCTTGTCAAAATTCGATATTTTGTTTTTATGTGTCCGCATCAGTGAAAGCCGTGCCCAGAGGTACGATGGTCCAGAGTTGTCCATCCATCACATTGTCATGAACACATCTGTCATCTCAGGAACGCCTTGAGGGAATTTCTTCAAATTAGGCACAAATGTTAAAAAAAATGCAATTTTGAACAAAACATTAATTAATGCACTTTATAGATTAGTCAGTTCTGGGGTAAACAGATTTTAAAATGGAGGTCCTTGAAGAAACAGGAACTGTAAATAAATTGTATTAAAATGTCTTTGGTTACTCACCGCTCGGTGCTGCATATCGTTTCAGATTTTGCGATACCAAGGCTGATGTGATCCTTATTTCAGCGCCTTACTTTGATGAACATGAACATGTTTTCTGTTTACCAAAACAAGACAAACTGCAAACAAACGTATTTTGTCCAATCACAAATCAGCTGCATGAAAACTTTGCATAAATAAAAGTCTAAAATGATTCATGAGTGTGATTTAGATCAGGAAATACAGTGTTTCCTCAAAACGTTAATGCATGCAGTGATAGCTTTTGCTGCTTTGAATGGAGAAGTTTCAGTTCTGCTGAAGAAGAATTGGGGTGTGATAGCCGACCCTGCTCGCTGCTGACTTGATGTTTTTGTCTTTGTCTTCAGGTTTCCTGTAGTTGCTATGGGGGTTTTGAAGTGGGTGGACTGGACGGTGTCTGAGCCTCGGTACTTCCAGCTGCAGACCGACCACACTCCAGTACATTTAGCTCTCCTGGACGAGGTACGACGCGACCACCAGACGAATCTTTACATTTTCACTCTTTAAGCCCGTGGTTCAATTCAATCATACTTCCTCCACACAGATCTGTACGTGTCACCAGCTGCTGCACCCACAGGTCCTCCAGCTGCTCATCAAGCTTTTTGAGACAGAGCACTCTCAGCTGGACGTCATGGAGCAGGTGTGACGTGATACTCGAATGCTTCTTAATTCAGCTTTCATGACAAAGTGGGTTTCTTGTAACCGTGCGACTGTTTAGGTGACAGTTTGTTGGTTTTATTTCCGCCCTCAGCTGGAGTTAAAGAAGACTCTGCTGGACCGAATGGTTCACCTGCTGAGCCGTGGCTACGTCCTGCCTGTAGTCGGTTACATTCGCAAATGTCTGGAGAAACTCAACACGGACATCTCTCTCATTAGATATTTTGTCACAGAGGTAACAGCTGCTTTTGATCTCCATTTGTGGTAAATGGATATAATGTGGGAAATGAAGAGAGCTCTGACAGTCTCAGACCATGGTTTATACACTCAAGGCCCTATGAAGATCTTGAATAAGGTTTATTTGTTTATTTCAGGGGACATTGTTCACCCCCACCAGTTTTATTGTCATTTTTTGCTCTATAAATGTGAGATAAATTCACATAAATAAATAATTATCTAATAATTTTCCACAGGGTCACACATAGTGATGAACTTCATTTAAGCTAGCTGGTGAGCATAGTGGAGCATTTAGCAGCTAAAGATGAGATGATATGTCCCTCAGGAGTTGGAGACCACAGAGGTCCAAGAGAGTGAATGTTGAACGTACACTCGCCAGATGGTCACACACATGACTCTAAATCAAAGATAATGCTGCTCTGCTACTGGGTGTGTAAATAAACAATTGTTTGCTAAACATGTCACCATCTCAAAAGGTGATGCCATGTCTCAGTTGTGTTCACAGTTTGGTTCTGCTGCCCCCCAGTGGCCAAAATATCAGCTGTTGCATGTCTGATGTTTAAGTAATCATAGTTGGAAACAGGCCTGTTTCACTGCTGTTTGCAGGTATTATGAGCACAAATGCCTTTTAACAGTATCTGAGTCAAGATCGTCGTTTGTTAATTGTGAACAAACAAATTAAACTCTAATATTTCTCTTTACAGGTGCTGGATGTGATTGCGCCTCCGTACACATCAGACTTTGTTCAGCTCTTCCTGCCCATCCTGGAGAACGACAGCATCGCGGGAACAATCCGCACAGAGGGGGAACACGACCCGGTCACAGAGTTCATCGGTAAGTGACAACGATTTGAAGTGGGGGCTTTTTAAGAAGACAAAAATAAGCAGGAAGTGGTTTTCAAGCATGAGCAGTAAATCTAGAACATAACGTAATGTCTGTTTAAAAGTCGTGTTTACTTTCGGAAACTTCTCCTCCTCTTGAGGCACTGACATGTAGGTGATTGTTTTTCAGCTCACTGCAAGTCAAACTTCATCATGATAAACTGACATGGACACTGAAAATATTCTTGTTGGAGATTGTACAAGAAGACGACTAACAGAAGACGTTATCTCCATGATAACCAAATGCTCTGCTTGATGCCGAAGCACATCGCTTGGAGACGGACTGTTGGGTCTGACCAAGTGAATGATTAGTTTCTATTGAGGCAACAAAAAGGCAAAAGTCAGTGAGCTGAAGGAGGAGACGGACAGACTGATGGCAGGAGAAGCCTCTGAAGATGCAGCTAAATGTTTTGTTTTCACCTGTATATTTGATTTCTATATTTTATGTTGGTTCAAGACGTTTTAAAATAAAAACCTGAATATGTTTCTGGCATTGTTGAATTGTTATGCAAACATAAACTAATTTGTCATTCGGATCAATACCGTCAGTAAGAAAATGCAGAAATACTAGCGCTCTCCTGCAATCAGACATGATTCCCAAACTGAGGTCTGTTTGTAAAACAGGTTAAAAACAGCAGCAGAACATGTTCCCCACTGTGGCTCAAAGCTTTATGGGGACATTTTCACAGAAGTAACATCTCTGATCTATTGATCTGAAATCTTACTGAACGTACAGATTTGTATCAGATACTGGAAAATGCAGTGACGTACTGTGGAGGAGTTTGTAAGAAACTTCATAATCACGTCACCAAATAAGTCACTTTGAGAGGGAAAACAAAGATTTTACAGCCATGTTTGAGGCAGACAGGCAGTGAGCAATACTCGAAGGACAGATTTTGAAAGTGTTGTGTTTATTGGCAAAACCAAGGTTTTCATTTCTGATGTGTAGATTGTTCAGTGTGAAAAACACCACATCACATAAATCTTTACTTGATTGTTCATATAAGGCACACTTAAATTTTTTTCCCCCCCAGTTTGTGTGTACAAATCCTGTATCAAGGTGCAGTGTAACATCATCCACACATTTACAGCACACACTGAAGACATTCAGTGTCGGAGCAGTGCAGGACAAATGACTGTTCTTTGGGTCAGTATGTGTTGAAAAGCTGTCTGTGTCCTCTTGATTATGTGAACTGAAGAATTTCTTACATCTTTTCAGAGTATAATGGCGATTGAGCATGTGGTGCTTGAATTGTGCAATACCACAGAAATTAGCTGTGCTGATGTGTTCCACTCCTCCCACTCAATTCTTAAGTTTCAGACTTAAAAACAGCCCGCAGACCTCAATGTGATAAAAATCAGAAAACCTGCCGAGTCGAGCAGGTCTGATATCCAGCTGGAGGGCTTTGGCACTGAAACATGACTGACCCCTCCCCCCAGTTACAAATGTAAAAAATAATTGCAAAGATCTCTACAAAATACAAGTTTGAAATTCATCCCTTTTCAGCATTTTGTATATAAAAAGTTTCCCTCTACCCAGGACAGGAGACGTGAGGACGATCAGTTGGTGGTGGACTCCACTACAGGTAGGCCTTGGGGACAATTGGGTCTCCGAACATGCAGTCCTCCTCCAACGCCAGGTTGTATTTGCTGCCACTTCCTCCCTTGTAGGCACTGGTCACGATCCTGAGCCAGCCCCTCTCACCCTGAGGAGATGAGGGGTGATGATCATGATTAATCAAAAACTATTTTGATCTCATTCAGTGTTTTTCAAGGCTTTTGGATCTTCTCACTGGTTTGAAGTGGTTAAAGCACAGCTGTAAAAAGGTGATGTCAAGTATATATGGGCAAATAGGAGCATGCTTGCGCATCCAAACCAAAGAGGGCAGGTATTGAGCCAAAAGAGAGCAAATGATGAAATAAAGAGGTCACACACTGCAGTGCACTGATCTCCACTTATTTATTGTGGGTGCTGGGTGACACTTTAAGCACACCTGCTCTTCATCACACTTAAGTGACACAATGCCATCTTAGCTGTGCACATGATACAATCATGTGAATGGAGTCTTTCACGGGACATCCAAAGAGCATACATTGTATAGACAAAACACTTATCTGCTGTAAGCACCAATCTGGATTTAGCAACATTTGAACGCTTGTGTTGACAGGAAGATTTCACTGTCACTGACATTCAAACGACACATCCACACAGTCCTGATGAAGCAGATTACATGTGTTTTTGGCTGTTAAACGGTTAAAAAACTTTGAATATTTCTTGAAATTTGATCTGACAACCACTCCTACTGTCACTCAGGACTTACCCATGGCTCTCCCCAGGAGTTGCGTACAATCCAGTACTCCACGCCGTCCTCCACTCCCCACCCTGCCACAGACACGATGTGGTTGATGAACGCACTGTCTTGATACTCAGAGTAGAGACCTCCGCTGTAGGCATCCAGCTTGTCTGTGGCCATAATCCCACAGCTGGAGAAAACAAACATGGCAGACTGTTAACTTCCTCTGGGTAGAGGTGGAACAATGACTGAAATCAAACAGTGTAGAGCTGCACTGAAGACGTGCATATACGATGATGCAATGTTACACAGCAGTGGAGTACCACAATAGGTATCAGTGTGCTTACGCTGTACTCCTCAGTGACCTAAAGCATCAGTCACATCTTTCCTAAATATGTTTAAAAAGTTAACAGATAATTACTGAAGCAGGACTTGTTTTGAGAAACTGCAACACAAAAACACGAGATCTCACTTAACTGGTTAAACCCATGACTGAAACTACTTCCTTTGAATAACTACAATAAACAATACAAAAGTGAAAACTAAGCAAGTCTGGGATCATTTCTTCCTGTTTATTATATGTTCACTGCTTTAAAAGGTTGTGAGAAAATCAAAGGTCAGATATTATCGTAGCTGGAACTGTATGATGGGCGCATTTGTAAAATGTCTGAAGTGCTGCAATCAACTGTTTTTAGGTTTGTGAGGGGGGTTTGTACTGTTTAATTTTGTTTTAAGACAGTCATGAACACATCTGTCATCTCAGGTATATGAATGATTGACTGAAAGAAAATAAAAACTTCAATGACAAAAAAAAAGAAAAGGAAAAGCAGAAATAAGTTGCAAACCTGATCGGCCCTCTCGCATAGATCTCTGCCATCATCTTCTCTCTCCCGCTGACGTCTCCAAAATCTCCCACTTTCCACAAGGTGTAGTTCTTCACAATATTGCACACTCCAAAGGTGGTGCATGTGCCACATTGATTGAAGGGTTTGCAATCTTGACAGAGGGACAAAGAACATGCACAGCTCAGACTCAGACAGTGCAAGTCATTTTAACCATTGCTTTGACCACTGATGGACCCTTACTCTGGTCTTTAGCCTGGTAGTTATTGCAGGTTTCATCTGGGATCCCATGTTTGTTAGCGTACTCCCAAACTCCACTGTGATCCCCTCCGTGGCAACTGCCCGCATCACCACAGTCAATCACATGCTGGACAGAGAGATAGGCAGAAGGCCACGCTCCTTTCCGTTTAATGTTGATGCGGTCTGGTGAGAAAGCAAACACAGGCCCTTAATACAAGTGAAAAATGAAACAAGCAATAACCAGTTCCTGTTAATCAAGAAGGCATGTCTGTGCAAAAAGGAAGTGAACCTGTCATACTTTATTAAAGCATGTCTGAACAGTCATGTGAGGACCGGCTGTTGTACAGCGTCATTAAACCACAATGATTCAGCAGGTTTTAAAGTCACCTAAAGGAAACTATCACATGTTGAGTCACACCTGCCATGGCGCTGGTGCTGCCATGGGCCCAGCAGGAGCCACAGTACTGGGGAATGTGCTGGTTGCGGGTCGTGCTCACATAGTTGGTGCCGTTGATGTTCCTCCAGTCCCATGACTTAGGCAGATCAGAAATGTTTAAATACTCATGAGGCTGAGGAGCAGTCCTGTGAATGGACAGGTCATGAGAGGTTAGTTCTGCAGCAGCAACACACTCAGTAATACATAAGATGATGATCAATAATTTACGTCACACATGAAGCACATTAATACATCATTGTAAACTGATTTTCTTCAGGTTTCAGACTGTGGATGACACAAAAGACTTTGGACTCTGATTTTTTTTCAATATTTTCTGGCATCTGAGGTCACAGTTTGCATTTACATACATGCAGAATATCGGAAACACCTTTCAGTATAACACACTCCTGCACAACACCACCACCCACAGCAACCCTCACTGACACACAGTGTAAGAGTGCCTCTCTGACAGTGTCCACAAAACCTGAAAAACTGCATCAGCCAATAAATGACAGTACAGACACACCAACTGTATGTTTAACGTCATTTAGAAATAGTCACCAGTACAATGGTTTGGTACAGTAAGTGGTAAGAGTCACAATATTAGTCGATATTTATATATAAAACATTAAACAAAAACTTTCTAGAGCCAAAGATAACGTCATTAAAAGCCTTGTTTTGTCCCATCTGAAGCAAAGATCACATACAGTTGTCTCTTTGTGTTGGTAGATCTACTGTAGGAAGTCACAGTGCAGCTTCCTCAAACTATGATAATCAATCCTCGTGATTTGTTGAACGTGATGAGATGGAAGTTTTGACAACCGACTGCTTAGTTTCATTTGGGTTTCTTTGACCACAACTACTCACGACCGAGTACTCAAAACCGAGAACTAACACAATTAAACCAAAACTCGCTGCTTTTTCAACTTTAACCCACTCATGCCATTGCTAATTTTTCCATATATCCAAGTTAACTATAATCTATCTCTCAGGACACATTAGTGACATAAGTGTGTAAAATTAGCATCCCTTGCTAACATTAAGATAACGTTATCTCAGCCGGGTGGAACCGCTGATAAAAAACACTAACGGCTAACTGGAGCTAACGTTAGCTAGCTAGCAAATAAAACTTCACCTTTTTCTTCGACTAGTTTTTGCTTCTTCGTTACTCCTAGCATGTGTATTTAGAAAAGCGTGGAAAGTCTGTTCAACTTACTTCACTCCAAAGTCGCTTCTCCTGGGTGAGCGGACATAACAGGGCTGCTTCTGGTTAAAAAACACTCCGGCGGACACACCGGACAGCACGACTGACAACAGGACAACAGCTAAAGCTGTCCGGGCCATGTTCACTGCAGACGGCCGGTGGGCTTCACGGAGCGGCGTTTCACTGGAAGAGGAGAGGGGAGGTAGAGGCAAGTGTCCTCGGCAGAGTCAGCGAAAACACTGATATGTCTGTGGGGAAACTCGGTGTAGATAGACCGCTGCGGCAATCATGTGACGGGTAAATCACATACCCAAACAACCACATGTCGAACGCGGAAGTAAGTCACACTAATGGTTACAGACAAACAACAGACCACAGAGTACACTGGATGTTAATATTTAACATTTAACTTTACTGTAATCTATTTTTCCTTTCCTTGTTCATGTTTGTTTGTATTTCTGTAACACATCTCAAGTTTATTTGCAGAGGCACAACCCTCATTCTAACGCCATTTACCACCATTATAGCACATTGAATCAATACAAAAAGGTGAAACCGGACACATAATCTTATTTAGTGCAACATATAGCAAAAATTCGTGAAGTTTGTTGCACTAAGTGTAATAATCACTGTGCCCCATTGAGTTCATCATCAGTTCACTCCAATCTGCTGCTGACCTGCTGTCCATAACACTGACATCTGATGAAAGTTAATCATTTTTATCCCTGATTGTAAACCTTGAGCCACCTTAAGCCCCGTTACACTCATCACGAAGGTTCCTGCAATAAAGCTTTCAGAACTACTGTATTACTTAACATACTTAACAGAAAGCAGAGATTTAACATCCACAAATGTGTCATCCTGGTGTTTTGGGAATTTGATGCTGACTGGCTGTTATGGAGTCTGAACTTTAACAGGATCCACATTGTCTGGTTATCTAATGTAACTTCAGCAGAACTGTGTCACAAAAACAACTAATGACCGATCTCAGGCAAAGAGTCAATTCTGGCAAACAACATCCACTGTGATGCTCTGAATCACTGCAGTTAATACTAGAGGACATGAAACTTGAAGTGGTGAGAGTTCAAGTTAAGTCTCGACCATGGAAACAAATCTGAATTCAAGGTCCGTTTACTCTTTCCTGTGCTTTTAACCACATCTCTCTGAAGATGCAGGTGTTATTCTGAATCTTGAGTGACGATATTTTCGCCACCATTTTGGAGCATTTTACTTCACATGCACACAGAGGTCAGATGGCACCGCCTTTATTGAAGGACAACATGATTGTCACAAGGGTGAAAAACATCATACTTGCGCTGGAAACTGTCTAATACTTGCACTTACAGTTAACACCCTGTACGTGTATATTGTGCTGACAAAGCATATGTGGCATCATCTGTTAGTTACTCATCTGACACCATTGTGAAACTGTTAGAAACTACAGTTAGCTCTCAGTCCTCAGTTTGGTCCAGAGATCACACAATCCAACTATACACAGTGAATTCAAAGTGCAGTGTTTACTGAAAAAGAAAAGCATGATCCTGATCCAGTATTTTTCACAACGTCAAAGACTACACGTATGGCAAAATGCTTGCTTAACACAAAAGTATCAACGTACAGCAATGCCCGCTGATGAGGTGCATATTTGAAAACATTAATGTCTTATGGACGTAAAACCAGACAAACAAATCAATGCATCTTCATCAAGAGCAACAGAAAAACGATGAAGCTAAAGGAGGTGATCAGTGCAGCAAGTGACAAATCATGAGGATAAATGAGGGCCTGTGTTTCGTCATAATCACGTATAACACATCTGATTTTCTGATTCTCTTTTTCTTTTTATTCTGTGAAGTCAAATTTAATCAAACATGAAGCTGAATCACAGTTTAAAATACTCTAACTGGATGAGCTGGATTTGCTTCAACAGTTTGGGTGATGTGGAGGCAGCGGAGTGATCAGGGCTGGGGAGTAAACCGTCGTGTTAAGCTCTACACCAGCCTTCGTCTCTTGCAGTCACGCTCCATCTGGTCTTCAGACATGTTGGTGGCTGAACCCAGAGGAGACACTTCGTTCAGCATGGAGTCATCTGATGCCTGACCAAACAGGGCCATTAGCAAGGCAACGCCAAATCCTGTTGCACGCTCCCCCTGCAAAGACAAAAGAAAACACAAAATGCGAGGGTCAGATTCCAGTGTCATCACTGTAAACTTACACTGGAGTTATATGATTTTGAGCTTCCTTAAAGTCATCTTTTACATTCTGAGTTAATGTGGCTGAAACCTAAGACCTTTCTTGGTTCATAAATATTACTACAGTGAAGTGTCTGAGACAAAACCATGACACTGGTGAGAAGAATAAATACAGTACATACTGCAGGCTTCAGTGCAGTATAAGTCATTATGAGACCTGTATGTTATAAGATGAACCACAAGATCAGGACAGAGCTTCAAACTTTTTCATGTGAAGAACTGTCACAATCCTGGCACTTGGGCTGCAACAGTAACAGTAACAGACAATCATTACTATCAGTTACAAATATTGACCCTCAAAGGAATGAAAAAAAAAAGTTATTTAGTTTAAAAAATTATTAGAATTTCATAAAATATTACATCCTAAACTTACACTTGTTCAGTGATTCAGTATATACATATATTTAAGGTAAGGTATAAGGTTGAATTCACCGCAGATAAGCAAACCTATATGGCATGACAGCCATCAATTTTCATACCACAGCATACTGTGCAGCCTACCTGGCACATCTGCAGGACAGGTGTAAAAAGGAATTGGAATCATCAGAATACATAATGAGCATACAACAGAGAATCAGTCATGACCAATGAGATCTCTTTTTTTCCTTCAAAAGCAGTACTGAGTTTCATAAAGGGAGGAAATGAAGAAATCAGCTTTTCCAAAGAAGAAGTCAGTGTTTTGAAAATATTATTGGCTCAGCTAGATACTGTACATGAAAATCATATCAAACACTAAGCCTGATCACCTGGTTGGTTGGCCTTATAAAGTCTGATGGGAGAACTGTATGCAGAGATGCCCACACATATTGATTGATTGATTTATTAGGCTTTTCAGAGCTGCTCCCCAAGTTCTCACTCTCCTTCTCTCACACAACAGTGTTTAGTCTTTACTTGGGCAGGCCGTCCATGTACATCTTTTCTTCTTCTTCTTCTTCTTCTAATTATTATCCATCTGAGAGAACACCACCATCCACAATCGATTAACTAGTGGACAGACATTCTCTGGTATACAGCTGTCTTATAATGCACTGATTGTGGTGCCACCTCTCCTGTTTAATGTAGGCCTACTTATGCTGTTGTTTTCTCTCTCTCTGGTGAGTCAGACTAAGACAGACTTGAATTTTCTTTTGCGATCCTATTGTGATCCCGTAGAGGTTTATGTGCATGTGGGTCTTTGTCAACTAAAGCCACGACTGAAACTGAAAACAAGCAGTTCAAGTGAGATAATGTCTGAACAAGAATCATTTCTGATGCCAAAGTTGCAACATCCAGTCAGCAATGACACACTCCTGTTCTGCTCCTCTGCTCATTTCAGCTTGAGACATTTCTTGTCAAGCCAGTTGCAGGCAGCAGCAAACAAACACCTTCACTTCACTAAGTTATGATTAGCACCTGATTTGCTCCAGGGTAAAAATCAGAGCGTTGACTGATAGCACATTATCTGTTAGCACACCAAGATACTCACAGCATGGACAGGAGAGGCAATATCAACATGGACCCAGACACCTGGCCAATCAAAACCCAAGTGAGAACCAATGAAGAGGCCGGCGCAGGAGCTCTGGGCATTCTCCCGGTCCTGTCAAAACATGAGACACAAGAGTTCATTTTGTTGGCAAATAATTTGCTGCAAACGACAATTTTTCACTGACAAAAACAAGATGAAAGCTAAATAGAAACTCATTTATCATGACAAAAACACTTAAATGTTTCTTTTTTCCCCCCGAAGCTGCTGTTATTTTTGGAGCTAACCTGAGCTGGTGTGATTTCGATAAACCTGAAATACAGTACAAGCTCAAAGGAATCACTGCTGTCCCGTACTGATTAGAGAAATGAATGACCCGGTGTTGCTAATCTTAGATCATAAATGAAAAGGGTTAGGGTTTGGGTTATTCTACCATAATAATACATTACACTTTACCTAAACCCGTCGACTAAATCCACTGTAGATTTAATCAACTAAAACCTTCTGATGTTCAATCAACTAAAACTAGACTAAAACAATTCAGAGGACAAAACATGCCTAAAACTCAACAGCATTTTAGTCAAAAGACTAGAATTTAAGATAGATGCATGTGCAGAAGCAAACAAAAAAAATTGTAAATGCATTAGCAGACTTCTCTGCAATGAGGTCTCACCTGTACTGACCATGAATGAATTGAGCATAATGTGCAAAACATAAAGGGGATGCAGGTACAGTGAGCTACAATTAGATTGGAAAACATCTAAAAAAAATTTTGTCCTTCAAACTCTCAAATGCGTTAGACTGTTTGCACGCTGTCGTGTTTTGTTTAAGCATCTGGTTTTGATGAATGTGCAGTTCATCACTTACTGCCACGGAGTTCTTCATATCAGCCATGGCAGAGGTGAACTCGCTGAAGTGCAGCTCGGGGCAGTAGACCAGAGGGTGAGCGAGATCGCCGCTGCTGCGGCCAGCGCGCACACACGCAACCTCCCACTGCTCGCTATTAGTCATCACAGCTGCATGGTATTTCCCTGTGGAGATCCCCTGGAACACAGACAGAAAAGGTTTTACATACAAAGACAATACCTGTTGCAGGGGAACCATTTACTGGATTTGGTCTCTCCAGGGGATGTGTTCACCAGAATAAAAAGATTAAGTCCTGTCAGTGTTATTCTTTTAGTCTATATCTATCGACTCGTGTTGTTACCATCCTCCAATTCATTCTGCTGTGGAGGGTTTAACAACAGTCTCTAAGAGGCTGTCACCCACCTGTGCCCCTGTCAGTGTGGCCATGTCCAGAATAATATCAGCTGACAGGTCTTTGCTGGCATACACCACTCCATCAGCCAGCACCAGCCTGCCCTCTGCATCAGTGTTGTTGATCTCCACCGTCCTTGAGAATAAAACACACAAATGACACGAAAAATTTATACCACAGCCCTATTTCACTCCTGCTAATTTGGCTTGTGAAATAGCGCACAGTTCATGTGCAATCATACTGTGAAGGCAGACAAAACAAATCAGGTAATGTGACACATCATTATTTAAAAGAGAGTCTCACTTTCCAGAGTAGAGTGTGTGGATATCATCAGGTCGTGTGGCTGTGGGCCCAACTGCATTCTCTGCGAGGCAAAACACTGCATGGAGGTTATCCTTAAAGCCCTGAAGCAGGAGAGAGAGAGAGAGTGACTACAAACTCTGCTGCATCACAACAGAGGAGGCTCCGATGACAGCTGCTGTGGGCTGAGATAAAAAGATCACCTCACCTGTTTCACAGTAGCTTTGAATGCTCCCAAAATGGCAGCAGCTCCACCACAGTCCCTCTTCATCCCTGGCATTGTGGTCTAGAAACACATATTTACACGTGATGAAATGTGATGACTTTATGTGATCTCTGATACCTCTCGTGCATAGAGCAGGACAGTGAGCCAGTTGTCTATGTATTTACACTCAGAAAAGCTTCACCAGCTGGTTTGTAATCCTCGTCCCTGCAGAATAAGAGAGTTCTACCTTTCTAATTGCATTGACACTACATAAACTGGTGCATGCAACAGCAGCTACAAGTGAACGGATTACTAAGAATAGGCTCAAAGCTTAACAGATCAGAGGTGTCAGAGTGTGAAGGTTTGCGGATCACTGAGATGGCTGTAGCGTTCATGAGTTTTTAGAAGGTGGCAGTCTCAGAGATGGACAGTGAATGAGTCATGACACAAAAGAGCTTGTCAAAATGTTCGCTATGTCGTGTACTGCACGCAAACATGGGGTAAATTGGATGGTTGGGTGGTGGGCTGAGCTGTAAAATGAATTACCAGTGTACAGGATCAAAATAAATACAATGAGAACAATCCTGGGACATTAGTATTACAAAGACTGATTTTTCCCATGATGTAGAGGAGAAGTGAGAATGAGTACCTTTCCCTTGATGCTGAGTCCTCCAGTGTCATACACGATGCCCTTGCCCACCCATGCAATGGTTTGGGTTGCACCATCTGGTTTGTGGCTCAAGATGGCTAATGCAGGAAGATGTTCTGCCGCCTTGCCAACTCCGTAAATACCTGACAGGATAAATGGTAATGTTATATAGGCTTATCACATATTTTGCAAAGACAAGGTTTAATAAAGTTGTTAAGGAACAAGTGAAACAAAATTACAGAATTCAGGATTACAGAGTGGACGACTGCAAAAAATAATTTTTCTTTTATGACCACTAAATGTGTCAGTTGATTGATAAAAAAAAATTTCCAACAATATGCAGAATATCACTGTGCGTAAACAGGTGTATCTAGCTGAGATATATGAGGTCTTCTTAAGAAACCATACAGGGTTCATTCAGCTTTTTGAAAGTAAAATTCAAGCACTTTCAAAAACTTTCCAGTCTCTCAAAGCCTTTATCATCACATCTAAATTGTAACCATATATAAAATTGCAAAAAATAAGGTTTACAGAATTAATTTATACCCACCACAATCAATGTATTTGTCATGTTATATAATTTAGCAGCTGTTCATATTAACTTTGATCATATGTTTCCACCATGATTATTTAATGTGTGCTAATTTTGGCGCCATGAGATAACAAACTAATATGATGACGGGATCAGTTCATTTAAATACGAAAGGATTTTTGGTTCACGGAAGTGATTGTGTTGATGAAACAGCAGATGATCTTGAAAATAAATAGTTTTTCAAGGGGTTTATTCAAATGCACTTTCCAGACTTTCAAGACTTTGTATGAACCCCGGAAATAAAACTAACATTATAGTGACTACTGAGATTTAGCAGAGAAATAGTAAATCTTGTGCTAATTACAGACAGAGGCATCTGCAGACATGTTACCTCCAAACCCTCTTTGTTTCAGTTCCTCTCCACGAATGATCACTGGAGTAATTCCAAGTTCAGTTCCAACAGCTTTGATTTCCTGAAACAGAAATGAATCTCTGTGACAGCTGGCGGCATCAAAATAATTACAACTAGTTAGACATGTTCCTGTAGTCATGTCGGCAAAATTTCCAAAAGAGAAGTAGTTTCACTTACATCTAAGAAGTGATCTGTGTTCATCTCGTTGCATGGCGTGTCCACAATGCGAGCTGCCAGGCGCACTCCATCAGCAGCATTGGAGAGACACTGAACAGAAGAAAAGCCGACAGCTATGCAGTTAAAATGCATCACAGTGGTTCAAAAACATTTTCTGAGTAGCACTTTAACGACCATGAAAACTCAAAAAAAAAAAAGGAAAACTAAGAGTAAAGAAACCACAATGCAGTACCTCAAGTTCAGAGACATTCAGAGGACTACTGTCTTGCCCAATGATCACAAACTCCACAGTGACATGCTTCTTCTCATGTCTGCGTGAGGCGGTGGAGCGGCGAGAGAAAATGGGGAATGCCCTGGCGATGGCACAGGAGGACGCAAACACATCTGAACGCTCACATACCATCTGGAGAGGAAACAAACACTCCCATCAGCCACTTGATTTACTTTCACTGCATTCCCAAATTAAAATGCCATCATAAACATTTGGTAGCTAAAAATGCTTTCTGACCTCTCTGGAGGAAATCGAGGAAGGAAAGAAAATTCCCCCTAAACAGATCCTTAACTATAATGTGACAGACAAGAATTCTACATTTCTTAAGATACTGACCACGATGCAGCGGTTGTTCCCTCCAGGCAGACAGGAACGCACCAGACGGGACACAAAGTGGGCAGAAGAAGGGCTGTTGTGCCTGCTGACCCGTGAAGGAAGTGCAGCCACCGCAGCATGGTTGAGGTACAGAGGGCAGCTGTCCGTGGGGTTTGGGTTCAAAGCACTGAGAGCCGCCTGCCAGATCTGAGAAAACATGAACAAAACAGACATTTTAGATTCACTATGGAGACGGGGTGTGCCGTGGCATATCGTTCACAAGAATACTGCTATAATTTTAAACATTATGAAAAATCTTCATATTGTAATAATGGAAATATTTCCACCTGTTGACCAAGTGCTTGTTGTTACACACAGCAATGAGTGTGGCTGAAAGCGAAAGTAACACTGCTACCAGCTCATGGATAACCATTTTCAGAGGACACGGAGGAGCGGGAAACCTTTCTCTCACCTCACAGACTTATAGGCTGGCTGTCACCGTTGCACAATCATCTCTGAGGACTTTGTACCAACAGCCTACAAAAGACCACTTACATCTTCACTGGATACCATGAAAGCAGAGCCTTTTTGTCCGGGTCTGACCATCAGACCAGTCAGTGCCCTGACGATTCATCTCGAGCAGGATGCAACTGGACTGCACATCAGTCTCATGGCCATACAGTCCTACTATCTGACGACATTAACGACTCTCAAAGACAGGAAATGGAAAATTCAGACTCCCAAACCACCCAGTTGTAAAATCCCACATTATACCAAGAGAAGTTAATTAACTGGTGTTAAATGCTAAAATCTCTAGTGTTACTAAAGAGTTGAACAACGTTAACACTACAGAAAATGTGGTTTTGCTCAACAATATTGGCGTTGTACTTTGCTCTCTCTCTGACTAATAAAAACAAATCCATGGCTAACATGACTGTAAGTATGAACTATTTAATACCATTAAATGCTATTTTTAAAACAAACTTATTTCTCAGATGGTGTAATATTTCTAGCTAACATGTTAGCGTTAGCTAGCTAATCGTGTAAAAACATCGTTACATTAATTTAGCTAGCCACCTTGCGCCTACTTAGGTTAGCATAGCGCTAACATTAGCTGTCAACCAACTATCATTTTCGTCCACAGTATTACCTCTTTGCTAACGACTGGCTGCAGCTTTCCTTTGATTTGGCTCCAGCTGACTTGCTGCAGGGCCGCCTGCTGTCCGACAATGAGGACAGGGCGAGTCTGTGGCTCGGAGTCACCGGCAGATGCCTTAAACTCCAGCACCACGTTCGCCATTTTTGTGACTTGATGAAGAGATAGCTAGCTTACGGTAACGTTAAAGTGGACGGACTACTGCGGTTCCCTGATGTAGGCCGGTCCGGCGACGGCAGCCGGGAGAGGACCAAACGGCTTTTACTCGTTTTATCTACGGAGGCTGGAAGCAATCTACAAACTGTGTTCGCCTCTACCGGAGACCCACAGGTATTACATGATGCTAATGAGACAAAACCTAGAATTTCAACGAATAGGAATTTGTGTTTATACTAAATATTCAAATCCAAGTGTAAGTGTAAATAAATAAATTTGCGCTATACGGCCCGAGACTGGGTGATGACAGCTGACCTGGAGAGGCAGCTGAAAATTCCACCACACATCACCCAGTCCAGTTTGCGACATGACATCATCGTGGTCTCAGAGGCCACAAAACAAACGGTTCCCTGGGAGGAGAAGATGGAGGAGGCAGACGAAAGAAAGAGGGAGAAGTACCAGGAGCTGGTGGAGGATTGTCGGAGGACCAGGTGTATGCCAGTGGAGGTGGGCAGTCTGGGATTCACGGCACACAAAATACAAGAAAGTGTGAAATTCACTTCTACCTGTGTGTTAAAAATTATGCAGGAAACCTGGCAAAACACAGTGTGCATAAACACCCTATGACAAAAAAAAAAAGAAGCATCTATCATACCAGAGAAGAGTTCATTTTTGCTTCAGTGTGACAACACAGAGGCTTTCGAACTTGTTGGAGGGGCATTTGGGGCTCTATGGTGCGACGTAACGGCAAAAATGAAGCATGAAAGTGGGATATACGAGGGTGGACAATGAGGGCACCAAGGACTGCTGTCATGGAACTCAAATCAGAAACGGAAAGAAAAAACTGCAAAGACACTTCAGATGATATTGATGTATTTATTTTCTCTCATATGAATGCCATTCACAACTAAAGCACACAGAGTATTCAAGTTAGGAGTTACACCCTGAAATCTTAATAAGATGTACTGAAGAAACACTGTTCACATGTAACAGAGCAATTCCTCAAGACAAACATTATTAAAAACATTTCACTGCTACTTGTGTTGAGAAATGTCGAACCACTTTCTCCCAGTAATTTCATGAAACAAGGACAAACTGAACTGGTTTCCGCTGTTATTTAAAAGTTACATTTGTAAAATGCACTTTCAAATTTAACACTTGCATGAACCTAAGACGGATAACCAAACTTCCATGTAAGAGTGCAAATCGTTAGGAAAGGTCCAAAAAATCAATTAGTACAAGGGGAAATATAAAGTCTGTGCGTGGATAGAACTTTCAAATTCTTAAGATAAACATTTCAGGCACACCTCCATTTATAAAAACCTGATAGTTACAGAGAGAGAGGCGGTGACATTGTCGTACCAGTGCAGGTGTATTGTGCTAATTTATTAGAAAAACAATGATCACACTTATGAGGGAAATGTGGAGAATGCTCCACTGGACCAGAAAACAGAGCGCGTCTGCAGAAAAATCCCATTTCAAAACCAATCCACTCGGTTTCTGGTGTTTCACAGACATTATTAGTGGCATTACATATGAGCAGTTTAATTTCGTTACATCCTGGCAAAACATTATAGTGACAACAAAGGTGAAATGTAGTGCTGAAACAATCAACTGATTAGTCGATCAACTGAAAACTGACTGAGCGTTTGACAGTTAGCTAACATTTAACAATAAATCATCAAGCAAAAATGCCACCTAAATGTGAGAGATTTGGAGTAAATGAAATATCTTTGGACTTATACTGCTGATCAGAAAAAAACAACTTCAAGACAGGCTCTCGAAACTTGCAATGAGCACTTAACCATTAAAAAAAAAGGTGTAATGAAGTGTCACATTTCCTCAGGACTTTCATGCTCAAAGCCTGAAAGATCCCTTTTTCCTGTGCATTTAAACTGTTTGCATCAACACAGTTTATTTGTTTCTCTGACCTGTCATTTGTTTGTTTGATTCTCTGGCTTATTTAACTGAAACATGATGTCATACTTGACATTTGTTATGTAACATCAGCTCAAATTGTGCTTTTTATTGCACCCACAGCACAGTACACACTGACCTGAGGTTAACTCTCAATCATTTGGGATTTTCAAGGTAATACAAGTAAAAAGTTTACTTCATTTTAAGAACTATATATACACTAGACTCTGTAAACTACATAATTGCTACTTTACACAAGCTTTTGACTTTACTAAACTGAAATGTAACTCAGATAATAACTCATGTTAATATTAGAATAAGGTTATTTATATCAATGTAGTGTCTGCAACCGTCTACAGGATAAGAAAATAGAGTCTTATTAATTGCATAAAAGGTTTACAGCACCTGTTAGATATTCTAAAACAAGTATATTAAGAAGCAATGTCTAAAAGCTCACATACACACACACACACACACACATACACACACACACACACACACACACACACACACACACAAACGTAAATTAAACACACAATCACACACGTACTCTTGCACTCGTATCCATTAAGGACGAACGTGGAGATTTCGGGCTTTGATGGTTAATGAAATAAGAAATGAAGCCAACAGCGACAGTGGACGGGGTTCAAGTGGAGAGGCTTCATTCTCAATGGTTAGTACGTCATTAAAATAACATTAATGTGCTAAACTCGACTTGTGTGACAGAGAAGATAACCTAAGAGCTCTGCTAATATTAGGGATATGTAAGACTCAATTTTAGACAAGCAATCAATGCTACTGGGGCATGAGCACGTGGTGTACATGCAGCTGCATATGACACACATGAGAGACTTTGGGCTTCACTAGGATGAAATTTCACTCCGTCAAACACTCGTGCAGGCCAGCAGAGCCTAGAGAACTTAGGCATGACACAGGTTTCCACTGGACCCACAGCTCGCAGCAATGCCACAGTTCTTCAGGATGGGGGTGAAGTGGGAGGCAGTAGCTGCACTGGCCTCTCTGGGAGGGAAAGGCTTCATGGTGGAGAGGATCAGGGCCAGACACTCTGCCACGTTCTTGTTTGGGGCACAGGCCAGAGCCGGCGTGTGGCCTGCAGAGGGTTAACAGGGAAAGAATTATCCTACGGTGTCCTTCGGTAACATTTTTTGGACAGGAAACAGAAACCTTTTTGTTATTGTTTCATTATTCCTGCGCACCTTCCTCGTCTACAGCCATGACTGCTGCTCCTCTGCTCAGTAACACCTGCACTACGGTCGCCAGGCCTTTCCTTGCTGCAATGTGAAGGGGCCTGCATGAGACAGATTATATTAGTCCCATTACAGAGCACTTAGTGAAGAGTGCAACCATGTTAAAGATTCACATGCAGTATTACTGGAGCCAGTGGCAGGCAAGCCGATAACGGAAACATGGAGCACTTTCTTCTTAAGCTTCAAGCCAAATGGCAAAATGTTGACGTCAGGGTGTCTTGTTGGCACAAAACATACAACTGATATTCCATCATTATTATCGTCAAGTAAAGAACTCTTCACCAGCATTATCACAATGCAATTCCTTTTCCGTACTACATTTGAGCATTTGTTTGAAGAAAACTCACATTTGGAGAGCGCTGTTTGTTGCATTAATGAGGGAGGAGTCGCTGATCTCTCCGAGGATCAGCAGGGCACACATCTCATGGCCCTGCAGAATACAACACATTAAATGATTATGTGCTTGAGCAATATTGTACAAATTGCCTAAAAATAGAGTAAGTTGTCAATGTGATAAGTTGTGGCTGAAAATGTAATCAAACCTTTCATTATTTCTAATTAATTTAGTGAATCTCACATGAATACATTCTTACTGTTATGAGCCATTGCAAAATACATTTGATTACATTTTCTCTCATATTTCCTCATATTCTGGCAGGTTATCACCTTATCTGATAGTTGTTACATTACTGATGCTACGAGCATGCAAAAGTTATCGTGCCACTGCATGCATACAGTGCATGCACACAGTATGTGTTTGTGACCTTGCTGCAGGCTAAGTGAAGGGCAGTGTTACTATTGACATCCACCAGGGTCAGGTCTGGCTTCGCTTTGTGCAGCAAGAACTCTGAAATGCAGAAAATAAGACACCTTTCACAACAAACACAGGCATTTATATTTTAAACATTTAGCTGGTGTTTTGCTGTGCAGCAGCTTATAATCAGTGCAACAGGGAAACAGATGTATATGGTGTATTAAAGGTAACCCTGAGTGGGGACTGTGAGGGTCAAAACAAAACATGAAGTTGTGCCCTCCTGTTGAGCTGAAAATGGTTTGGGTGTGTTTTAAGGTAGATAAGGGTAATAACATATACACTTAAAAAACACTGACCAGAGGAATTTCAATCACATACCAACAGCCATCGTCTGTCCACAGTCAGCAGCAACCATCAGAGCGGAGCATCCACACTGGTCCACAGCATTGACTTCTGCTCCCTGGGCCAGAACCAGCTGGAGCCCAGCAACATTTCCTGAATGAGCAGCCGCATGCAACGGAGTCCTGCACCCACACACAGAGATCCATGAAAATACAGGATGGTCGGGCACATTCACTGCTTCAAACGTGAAAATGATGTTTGATCTGCATCTTTCTGCAAGCTCTGATAGGATATGCATTCAAATTAATGCAATGTGTTTTTGGAGGTTTATAAACCTGCAAGAAACCTACAAAATATTCTAGATCAGAGATTTCAATGAATTTGAGATTTGAATAAAATATGTCTTTAATGAACACATTGTAGATTTCATATAATACCATAAAGTTCTGGTGACTAATATTCAAACAAAACCAACCAATTTTGTGGGATATCCTGGACCAAATTAATGCAAATAATCATGTTGAGCTGCCACAGGAGTGATTTAATTGCTTATGTACAACCACTGATCTTAGACGTGTGCCTGACCTGAAAATAAACCCACCTTCCTTTGGCATCACTAACGTTAACACTCTGAGGGCCAACACTCTTCACTAAAAGTCCAGCAGCAACATCGTGTCCATTAACTCTGCGAGGGCAGAACAGAGTTTAGATTTTGAAAAACCACATTAAATGAATTGCCATAAATATCTAACAAACATATGTATTATGAGACTGTACATTTCTTATCATACTCACAGAGCACAGTGCAATGGGGTAAAGCGATTTCCTTCTTGGTTGCTAAAAAGCTTGTTTTCAAGTAAAATACGTAAACATCCTTCTCGCCCTACAGACACAGGAAACAAACAAATGGTTAACATTCAAATCTCTCTCTCATATATGTATGTTCAAAAGCCAAAATGATGCTGTAGATAAAAGTGATGACAGACTGCTCTTGCTGCTCTAAAAATGTCCATTCATAGATATTTTTGTCTTCTTTTATCTGTATGTCCATGTTTGCTCTGTTCAGCATTGAGCCAATCTCCTTTTGTTAAAATGACTTCAGTACATTTGACACGACTTCTTTCCCCAATGTCTAACCGTGGTAGGCAGCCCAGTGAGTGGGTGTGTAGCCTATGTAGTCCAACATGGAGTCCAGAGGGTCAGCTTTCATAGCAGCTTTTAGCAAAGATCGGAGTATTTCCGTGTGGCCAAGAGACGCTGTGAGGTGCAGCGGGGTCCTTCCCTGAGAGTCTCGACACAGAGCAGAGGCCCCATGTTCCAGCAGAGCAGACACACAGTCCTCACTGCCCAACATGGCCTGCAGGGGGAGCACACAAGATATGATGTGAGAGGAAAATAACACTTCAGGAACATGCACGACTCTGTGAATGGACAAATCCCTTGTTTACATAATTAAGTGCATTTAAGAAAGTGACAGGACATGTTCACACACATGCATACTTACAGCTCTGTGTAACGCAGTGAAGCCCTTTTTGTCTGCAGCGTCAGCTTTCGCTCCTTTTTCCAACAGGATGTGAACACAGTCAGTGTGACATCCCAGAGCAGCAAGCATGAGAGCCGTCCTGCACACGATGAAAGAGAGACAAGAACTGACTGCTGTGAAGGTAATTCTCTGATCATGTCAGATTTTTCAATGGGTTAAGTTTCCCCACGGCATTATAAGTTTGCAGATTTCAGAAAAAAAAAGTTCTTTTGTGAAGTAAATTACTTCAAACAATCACATGACCATTGATTGAATATCACCATCAGTCATTGTTTTATGAAAGATAATATTTGTTCTACCCACACACACGTACAGTACATTATATCATAACAAGACACATAATTTCAATACCTTTCAAATCAGCAGTATTGTGTGTATTGACAAAGCTGTAAATGTCAGGGGGTTTACCTGATCAATAAATAATAACAAATCAGAGTATATTGAATTAAGGGACTTACTGTCCCTGGGTATCTGGACTGTCGATGATGTCAGCACTTTGTTCCCTGTTGACCAACAAGAGCAAACAGTCCACTTGGCCTTCAGCAGCTGCGTGGAAGAAAGGTGAGGGGTAAAGAACACATCACTTAAAAAACAGATTGACATAATGATGTTATCACTGGTAAAACACTATCTCAGTGGTTATGTTGGCTAGCTCGCTAAATCACTTCACCATCAAACGTGATCAATGATCCCAACTTTCGCATTAGGACAAACAACGTTCATTTTAGCCAGAAATAAATGGGGATAAATGAAGACTGCAAAGCAAAGGTGTATAACTAACAATTGCAAGTGATGCAAGACAAGGGCGGCCATCTAGCCTAAATGGCCATGTGCACTCAGCAGCGGTGTCATTAATAACAAGGGTTTTCTCAAAGTTACACATACTACCTTTAATGAAATCAAAACCAAAAACATATTAACCAGAAAACCTAATGGTTTATTCTCATAACAGTGTACATCAAAAACCATCAACTCTAAAACCAAATACTGTAGCCTACATTTGTACAAGCCTTATCTCACATGGATTCCTTAAAGGTCCCAGGATCAAAACACACACCTGCAGCATGGAGAGCGGTCCACTTGCGCTTGTGGTCCTTCAGTGTGTAGGAGGCTTCATGTTTCAGCAGCACCTCCACACATGGAGCAAAACCTCTCCGAGCAGCCAGGTGGAGGGCAGTTCGGCCTTCAATGTCCCGCACGTCCAGACTCACCAATGTCTCAGACAGCAAACGCAGCGCCTGACAGTGACCATAGTACGCCTGTGGTGGCAGAATGCATTATAACAGTACAGTCAAAGACATGTAAACTTGAGCTTTAAAAGTCAAACCTTTTGCAGTGTATTCATTGTAATCATTCTACTCACAGCTAAGTGCAAAGGACTGACTGGAATATTACTTTCAACCTCCTCAAGACAGTTGAATGAAATCTCCAGGAGCTGCAAGAGTGAGAGAGAAAAGGCACAAAAGTTCACCTGGGTCTGGTCTGCATGTGATTAAAAACCAAAGCCTCTAAATCAAGAGATGCCACTGACCAGTTCAAGGTGCTGTTTGTTCCCATAAGCTGCTGCATAGTGGACGGCACTGTAACCCTTAGTATTCTTCAGAGTTGGGTTTGCACCATTGTCAAGCAAGTAGTCCAAACACCTGAACACAAAGAGCAGAACATGAGGAATCCTCTCTGGGTTTTACTCATCTACCAATAAGAAGACATCAGGAGAGACGTTGTGTTCAGTGTTTTATAAACATTCACTTCTAAATGTCTTTGGAAAACAAGTTCAACAGATGTTGTTTATCGACTGAAAGACAAGATTACTGTGGATTCATCACAGCACATCCAATGTATAAAGATATATATTTTATATTATAATAAACATGTGACTCACAGAGAGGCGTCCTGTTCCTTGTCCTCACTGTAGTCAGGCTTAGAGTTTGTCTCCCCCCTGTGGAAAGACGGTTCAGGGGTTACTTTTAAAACTGGCTTGAATAAAGTCAGGATACTCAACAAAGACCTGCGCACAGGATGATGTCCCTCTTGAGTAAAACATCACAATGTAGGTAAACGCTCTCTCACCCACAAAAGGTGTGTGAGGCAGCAGCATAGTGCAGAGGGCTGCAGCCTATCAGATCCAGCTCATTGACCTCAGCGCCGGCTCTCACCAGGGAGATTGTGCATTGGCTGTTCCTGTTCGCTGCAGCATAGTGCAAAGGAGACCTGCAAGGTGTAGCAGGGGGCAGCTGTGATATCAGGTTAACACCAAAGCACAGTTAAATTCTCAGCTCCAGCCGTGAAGCACTGCTTACCTCCCCAAATTATCTTTTACATCCAGTTCAGCAGCACTATTCAACAGCAAGTTCAGACACTCAATGTTTCTGTCACAGGAAGAGAAGAAGAAGAAGTAGGAGGAAGGTTTAAATTCACAGTCAAATGTGTCAGATCTACCTGACAGTCTATGAACAGGTTTGACACCACCTGTATGATTCAGGCTTTCGCTTTTTACTACACGGACAGAGAAACCCCTCCACTTCCTTTTTGGAGTCACTAGCATTTCAATAAATGACACCCATTAAAGTGGAACTAATGGCAATTTGGCAACACAAGATTTAAGGAACACAACGGATTTTATGATGACCAAAATCCAACAAAAATTACAGAGAATATCATTTTCACAACAAGCAGAATAACTTCCAGTAATTTTGCGAACATTTAGACACAGAAAAACGACAGAAACGATCTAGATTGTAAACACAGCACTCCAAACAGTCCAACATTTGTAACCACGATCTCTTGAAAAAGGGCTGATTTTTATCAATAAGTCAACTTAATTGTTTGTAAATGTATATATACTGTGTGCATGTGTGTTAGCTCACCCTCCACAGGCAGCTGCATGCAGGCAGGTCCTCCCGTTGTCATCTGGGGTGTTTACATCAGACTCAACTGACGCTGTTTGAGACGGCATGATATAAAACTGGCCTGAAGGATACACAACCAACAGCACTTTGGTGGGTGGAAACATTCTGAGTTTTGTCGGTAATTCAAATATAAGAAGGGAGAGGATCAGTTGAGGAGCACAGCTTAATGACTCCAGCAGCAGTCTCACCATTAGACAATAACTTTCGACAACAGTCTGGAAATCCATAGAGCGCCGCCAAATGTAGAGGAAGCATCCCATGAATCCCCTGTCTTTAGAGAGCATAACAAAGATCATTTATTTTAGTATGTGCTAAACGGAGACAATTTTCTACAATCCAGGGCATTTATTGGTTCGGATGTTGAAATATGAACTCTAAGTTTGCAGCTTAACGTGTTGTCTGCCGATGTGTGTTAATACAGTTTGAGTGGGTTACAATACATTTTATTTTGTTTCTGTGTATCATAGCTGACATTATATCTCAGTACAGCTGGATCACACTGATGACCTCATCCTTGTAGTGTGGGTGCAAACTTTAAGCAGCGTAAGTAAACATAACTGCAATCAGACAAACAAAAACAAAACAGTATCAAACAGGTTTGGACAGACTTACCTGGTTTTGTCAGCACCATTTGTCAGCAGAGTGCTGATCAGCAGCTCCTGACCATATCTGGCAGCAACATGGAGAGGAGTGTTTCCATACATATCAACACAGTCAATCTCTCCACCTGTGCACAGAGGGAGGAGACATCAAGTGCTTCAGTTGGGAACATGCAGTGGTATTTTAAGTCAGGGTATGCTGTGTGGTTGCAATTTTAGCTTTTTTTTTTTTTTTTTTTTTTTTAAGAATCGATCATGTGCTACATGAGGATAGTGTAAGTATTTCTTGTCATTTCTTTTACCGTTTTGGATCAGAACCTGGGAGCCTGTGAAGCGTCCGTGCATAGCAGCCATGTGCAAAGGGGTCTTTCCTTCTTTATTCTGTTAAACAGAGAAAATTAAAACAACATGTTTTCCTAAAAGAATGGCATAAATCTCAATAATCTGGACATTTAACCTCTGACAAATTACAACAATCCAGTAATACGTAATCATTTATTTTAACTTTGTGTCTATTTCAAATCTAATTCTTAAAAACAAGCTCTTTACCTGCAGATTGACATCAGCACCATTGTTGATTAGCAGCTCGAGACACAGCACCCCGCTGGAGGAGCCTGCAGCCAGATGCAGCGGTGTGCTGCCATGGTCGTTGGGCTTATTGATGTTGGCACCACAGTTCACCAGCTCAGTGGCCACAGAGTCCTGACCCATGTGACAGGCCATGTGGAGCGCTGTGTTCCCAAAAACGTTGGGTTCATCAGTCTGTGAGGAGACGGAGGGGAGTGTCAAATGTTTGGTGATTTGAAAGCACGAGAGCCTCGTTTCAGTTCATCCTTGACAGCAAGTCTGTGCCAAATTTGAAGAAACTATTTCAGGGCATTACTGAGATGTCTGGCCATGGCATAAAAAGGCTTGGTTTGATTTGAGAGACATGTACATAATATATTTTTAAACTAGTGTTAGCTTCATCTGTGAATGTAGAGATGCATCATGTGACCAGATGAGCCAGGTATGTTGAGAAAAAAATCAGATTACACACTACTGATGAAACAGCAGCATAATAAGTGATGTAGACCAGGATCAGCATGAAATCAAGCCTGGAGCTCAGGGCGACACCATGATACTGATGCACAAAATGCATGACAGCCATAATCATTACGAGCCACTTTACCTCCACTGCCAGTCGCAACAGATATTTAGCCATGTCTAACTGTCCACCGGCAGCTGCAGCATGGAGTGGAGTGTAACCTCGTTTGTCTTTGCACATCACATCAGCACCGTGAGACACCAGCAGCTTCACGACCTCCACGTGTCCTGAAAGAAGAGTTTAACATTTACTCCAAGCACATCACAGCACACCAGTCTCTCCTGCTGGCCTGTACATGTCAATCTAATAAATATTCATCAGATTTAGAAATAAATCATAATCTATTTCTGCAAAAATAATAATTTCAGGACATTGTGTGACTAATTACCCAACAATATGCCAGAAAAGTCTCAAATGATATGTTTTATAGTAAAACTTTACTAGGCAGCTGCAGTTATTAGAGGCAGTTCTCAGGTGTCTGTTGGATGTAGGTGAATGTGTAATTTGCTTGTTTATTATTGTATATTTGCATGCTTTATACTAACATCTGTTCTTGCTTACCTTCATGAAAGAGAAAGTTTTTATTCTGGGTAAAAAGTGACACTATATGACAGCACTTACCAAGATATGCAGCCCAGTGGATTGCCTGCTTTTCCTTCTTATCTTTGGCACTCACATTGGCAGCTTTGCTCAGGAACAAGTTCACCATCTGCAGAAACATAATAACTGGGTCAACCGCTGTCAGTCTACAGCAATAGTCGAGTGGACACAATCATGCTTGGGCAATTATTTTAAGGTGGCTCTGGCTAAATTTCAGTTATACAGAGGAGAAAATATTGTGTGAAACTAGATTCATATATTATGAGACAAATGCATTTTTCCACAATGATGCAGAAACTGCCAGAAACCAACATGTCCCTCAGTCATCATTCACGTTCCTAAAGCAAAATCTAGTCATTATCTTCCTTACTGAAAAGATAGTTATCAAACATACAGTTACTTTAGCAAAGAAAAAGATCAGAAAGAAGACTTTGGTTCATACTATCGACTTCACAGTTTACCTCTCCGTGGCCGCTGTGTGCTGCATGATGCAGTGGTGTCCTCCCTGCCCTGTCAGCGACATCCAGGCTGCACACATGTGGTATCAGAGCTAAAGCACAGCCTGTAGCCCATTTTGCAGCTGCCATGTGTAAAGGTGTATGCCAGAACTTGTCCCGTGTGTTGACCTCTGCTCTGTGCTTTAGCAGCAGCTCCACAGCTCTCTGAGGAAAAACACAACATTTAAAGAAGACAAAAGTCAAACAATACAAGATGGCAGTCAAACACTGAGAAAAGTACTTCTCCCCAACTGCTTACTTCATTTTGTGAGGCAGCTGCTCGATGTAAAGGAGTCAGCAAACCCTGGTCCTTAGCATTGACATTAGCACCTGGAACAGAAAGCAAAAGCAAAGCTGGATTTTTTGATAGCTTTTGGTGAATTTCAGTTCTTCTGTACTTGATTGACTTGTTTTAATTACTATAAAGGCTAATTTATATTAAAAAAAATACACAGACATATGTAGCTGACAATAAACTTCCTGTTTACTCACATACTGTGTGTCAAGTGAGCTAAAAATGTTTCTACCTGATGCAATAAGTAGGTCCATTATGTGGACATCACCCAAATAAGCAGCTGCATGAAGCGGTGTGCTTTGTTCTTGGTCCTGGGCAGAAAGAACAACAACAACAACAACAAAAAAATCATAAATTCAAGGCCATTTTATCACATCACCCTTTTGTCATATTCTGACTCCAAATGTAATCTCAGCATTTTTAAACTTGCTCTATGCATTTGGATGAAGCATTTTAGTAAAGGGAAATTTTGCTTGGAAACCTGGCACTAACAAAGGACAAATCTGCTGGTAGCCTAGAAAGCCATGGCATGCAGCCTACAGCAGATATACAAAGCCAACCATTTGTACAAGCTCAGCAGAACGCATGTAAATTTGATAAAAGAAATGACAAAAAACAGCATGATAGTAGAGTTAATGTGGGATGACATTACCAGTGAATTGACATCTTCATTATGGTTCAACAAAAATGTCACTTCTTCAGCGTTTCGGCTGAATATAGCCTGGACCAATGGAGACTGAAAGAGAGATTTGACATTTGACAAATCACATTAAAATGAAGTGCAGTTCATCACATTGTCCCAAATATCTTTGCAGAGAGCAACAACGTTGACAGAAGCAGGGACTCAATACAACTTCTGCTGAGCAGCTTTCAGCAGCAAACTTGTTGAACTCTACTGGGATCATAAATACATTCATGACATGACTGAGGAACCAAAAACACTTTAACACATCTGAGTAACACAATATCTTCCCTGCGTGTTTCCATGAATAATGTCAGCGGCTGAGATCATTTGAAGGGAAAATTTCAATTGGAAATTATGCAAACTGCATCTCAAGAGTTAGAGGAATCAAAATTCAAAACATTTCACTGTATTGGCATTTATTTGACTGACCGAAACAGGAGAACTAACGCTGTATTTGTTTGCAAACTAGCACTTTTTGTGAAGATTAAGGAATTGTCTTGGAAACTTTAGATATAACTCAAGATTTGCTATGCACAGATAACGTTAAGCAAACTTAGCAGCAGAAAAATATGGATCCATTTAAGGAATAATGTTAAAGCTGTGTGCCAGGGTTTGGACTTAATATACCAGGGAGCCCAGTGATAGGGTCCAGGTGCATTACAAAACTGAAACATCGAAGATCAAACTGACATTTGGTCTAGTTTCGCATGGCAATTAATATGTGACATTAACTAGCCTTGTAGCAAACTTTGCTCGTCATGTCGCTATCATGACTAGCCAGCTGTTTGGAGTGTTGGTGAGAAGTACTGTTAGTTATCTAACGTTAAGTTAGACCACAGCAAAAGCTTGATTTACTACCTGGTCCTTGATATTTCTTAACTCCATGTCCCAATCACTCTGGAAGCTCCTTCATTGAGACTGAGTGCAGAGTTGACTAACCTACATGTCACTCTGTAGCAGCTTGTTAGCCTAGCTTTAGCTCAGTTAGCGCTGGGATAAGTGATGTGTACTTAAACCGTAGTAGCAGTACTATCGCGAGAAGAAACGTGTTTTGGAGTCATCAACAAAGATTTAACAGATCAGATTTTGTTTGCGTTAATGTCCTTTTCGGAATATTCATATTGGTGTTTGGTTTAAATAATATATACAGTAAATAAATCTAGATATTAAGTAATTGTGAACATGGCAAAATTTAATCTTCAGAAAGATTGAATTTAACAAAAACAATAATCCTTCTATTTATTCAGAAACAATGAGTCCTGGTGCGACTGTGAAATATGTGGTCAAGGCAAAAATAAATAATATGGTTAGAGTGGGGAAAAGTATATTGACTGTATTTGTGTACAAATTTGAGATACTTGTACCAATATGTACTTTGTTTCTACTCTCCTACAATTCAGAAGGAAATATCGTATTTCTACTCCCGTCCATTTGTTTGACGGTTTTAACAACTACTTAATTTACAAATTAAGATTTGATATGGATATGGACAAGACATATGATAATCAAATAAAATATAATGCATTTCTATAGATAATATTACACAATACTTTAAATAGTTAATTTGCTCCATCTCAATCATAGAAGTTAACTGTTACTACCAGATTAATGCATCGGTGATCGTAACCCAGTGACATACTGGGAGATTATATCAGAGTAATTTTGATTATGACTTGAAGTTCAATTTGATGATTGTTCAAAGGCGGCTAGCAGCGCCTGCCAGGTTAAACCCAGGGGAGAGTTGCCCGGTTTACACACACTTTGACCAATCAGAGCCCTTCAGGTTGTTGCACATGCGCATTGAATATTGAACTTACGGTTGACATGGAAAGGTACGACTTTGCCGGAATTTAGCTTGATAACGCGCTACGTAGCTACCCTCAGATTTACACAGATGGTGTCAGTTTAAGAGCAGATTTAACCGTCAAAACGAAATTTGTCACTTTACCTTCTCGTAAGGTTTTAGCAGGTAAGGCCGTTTTAATACTTTTATCAGAGTAACAGGAGCACATCCAACCAGACAGCTAGCACATCATGGGAACTTGTTAGCTTGATCACACACATTAACAGTGCACTGACAGTGTCCGTGTCAGCGTACCAGGGGTTGTATTATCGGATTTGTTGGAGGGTTGTGAAGGCAATGGTTGAGGCTGCTGTTGTTGACATATCTACAGGGTGAATTCAAGAACAAGCATGGTTAATTTCTTAGCTATTTGGTTCAAATGCAGTCACATCACCGTGTAGCGTTAGCAGGACGAGAGGTCAAGTGTTTTAGGTAATGGTTAGCTCCTCATTGCTACTGACTGCTTAACACTGGAAGTTTGTAAAATCAATCGACGCTATTTCAGCATCACAAGAGCAACGAGTAACAAGGTTTGGCTGCCTGAAGTTTGACGCCGCTGTGTTGTACTTCAAGGCAATATCCTGCCTTTAACAGAAAGAACTCTGATCTCAGTACAGCTAATTGTGAACTGTCAAATGAACGGGTTGATTCACGCGTCACAGCTGGAGATCAGTGGATCATACGGGATGGTGAAGTCAGCAGGTGACTCCTCATGGATTTGACTATTAATAACATTCAAATTTGCCATATAAAACGGAGCTGTACAGTATCACAGGAATAACATGTTAGTTGGATTTCAGGGTAAAATGTTCTTTACAGATTAGCAGCCAGTTTTTACTCCTCTGCCCATGCCTTTATTGTCATTTACTGGATCTTGAGCAATTACATTGGCTAACTTATTGCATTGGCTGGTAGAGTAGGCAAAGTTATTGTCAGACCAGCTGCTATGGTATGGTAATGTTCTTCCATGGCCAGGGTTTCTGGCACTACTTGCAAAGTGCTTGGCAAAGGAAAAGCCTTCGTCTTGTTCTTTGTACGAATGCTACTGCAAGTGTTGCTGGAGTTTGGACCCTTTAAGATTGCTTTCCTTACTTCTCCCACCTTGCTGAAATGTATTCACCACCTGCAGCAAGTAACACTCACAATGAATGTGATGTGCAGGTAAACGTATGTCATTCTCTGCTACAGAATGTTGTGCAATTTATTTACATTCAAGATTGAATTTCAGTGTAGGATTTATAGCCATTCTCTCCTTACGCATTATTCAATGTTAACTTTCTTATGGCGACTTCTAATCACAAGTGTGATAGATAGATGCAATGCAAAATACATGTTGGATTTCACTTGGACAGAATCTTATATTATTGGTTGAATCTTTGACAACAATCACTGAAGTCAAGCTGGGGAAGTCCGTGGCTGTATGTGAACACAGGCAGACATTAATGGTTTCAATGGTAACACTGTATGTGAGCTGTGTTCCTCATGGACCAGTTCTTGAATATTTGATTTCCTGGTTCCACAGACTCCTCTTCTAACCTTCATAGCAGCTGAATGTCCACTGTGTGTAACAGAGCTGGGCTGCTGCTGGTGTTAGTGTTGGGTGTGAGTCCTCATTTGAGGATAGGATTTGTACTGCTGGTTTTTCTCATGCGCCCTGGCCTCGGCATCCTTGGGCAAGATACTGAACCCCAAACTGCCCCGATGCTCTGCCATCGGTGTGTGAATTCATATGTACGTCGCTTTGGATAAAAGTGTCTGCCAAACAACTAATTGTAATTGACTAATTGTAATTAATTCTGGAAGAAGTTTTAAGATTTGGATCGAGAATCATGTCTCTATGATGTTTACTTTTGCATTATTGTGTTGACATTTTTTTTTCATGGTGAATAACAACCTACAAGGGTCATAATTTGAGGGGCGTAAGATCAGGGATCATTTGTCAGTTTGGGAGTTGTTGTAGATTTAGTGATTATTACAGCTGGTGGGTGCAGATTAGGCCTCCATGGTGTTCGTTGAAGCCTAAGGCTTTTGGGGAAGTCACATGGATGAATCACTTAGTGATGTTTGTTTGTTTTTTTTTATTTAGGTGTACAAGCTTGACCAATCCAACTTTCCAATATTTGGTAACGTTAGAATAAATGATGTAGTTGATGATGTTGAACGTCATCATGTTATTGACTAATATTACATGGTTTCAGTTTGACTAAATTCTTAAGTACCAGGGAAACATTTACTGAGTTTAAATTTCTTTTATCAGCACATTCACGTGGTCACCTATGGAGTCTGACAAGATCACTGCTGACACATTAAAAGACAGTTATACAATCCAGGACTGGAGTCCAGGTCACACCAGGACCGGAACAAAACATGTCAGATGTAGCTCAGATAAGAATGATAGTAGACTAAACGTGGATAATGCCAAGGAATTGCTCCTCTGTTGAAACATTTGTATTTGGTGTTAACACTAGTGTAGTGGTTTGGGAATGAGGGGAGGTGTGAGAGTCCAGTGTCACACCTGGCACAACCTGGGAATTTTTCAAGACACTGGCAATTCATGACAAAGAGACAAAGTTGTGTGACAGCAACTTGAGGTTGATCAAAAGCAGATCAGGAGAGACTTTAAAGATTGCTGTGTGTCTGGTTTTGTCTGAAAAAGAAAAGTATGCGCTTCACCAGGAAGAAAGGCAGTCAGCAGAGAAGCAAATAGCTGCACATTAAAATCTCTCTGCAGTCTTAGTCAACAGATCTTCACTTGGCAAACACACTCTGAGACATGTGGGAGACTTGACCTATGATCAGCAAAACAGCCAAAAAGGATGTTATGATTCTTTCATGCCTGGTTTGTGAGGTTATACTAGGGGGAAGTGAACCTGTGGTCCACTGTCCTCACTGGGAAAGACGAGGTACTTCTTGATGTTGAACGCTGCAGCAAGGCTGACTGAGTAAACTGTTAGTAAAAGAAAGGGCAGGCTATGTTTACAAGGGCTGAGGCAGTCATTCAGTCCTTGGTGTTGTGTGAGAGCACATGTTCATCAGATTTTGGACAGTTGCATGGACTTGATTGAGTCTGGGGGAAAATGTCTTGAGCAAGCTGCTCCACCTACAGTGCCCTCCATCATCATGTGTGCCTGCAAATATGTCAGTGGTATTATGGTGTTGCACTGTAGGATGCATTTTTATTAGTTAAGGATCATAGCTGATTTGTTATTTGCAATATCTTTATGACCTACGATAAGTGTACACAACAAAACAGCATTTGGTGGCAGCAGAAATCATTTGAAGCCTCATTTTGAATTTGTTGTAGTGTGTTCAGAAACAGACTGTGACTGCTGGCTGTGGCCACATGAGAACACATGACAAAAAACTGACGCGGCCTGTGGCTAAGAAACCAGTCATCTGTTAGGCTAGCGCTCAGATACAGCCCTCAGGACAATTTCAGTTGTTTTTTGATGATTAACAATTTCCCATTTTGATTTTTCTCTGGTGAGATTTAATATTTAGCAAGATGCTTCCAACTATGCAATTCGTTAACATAAGCCTTTTAACAACAACACTCACACTGAGCTGAAACCAAAATATTTCTGGCTAAACCCCAAGGAAAGGAGCACAGATGGTTTTAAGAGATGTGGACAATTGATTGATTTTGGTCTAGTGTAATGCCCCTGTGTCAGCTCGTCTCAGTGCGAATTACTCCGCTAACCATCGAGGAGGAGAGAAAGATGAGATGCTCAGTTTCAGAGTTAAATAGTTGTATGTATTGTTGAAAATAACAAAACCCTTCCCCCAGGAGAGAGCACAAACTACCTTATTTTGCTAGTACTTTGAGTCATTTTCCAAAGCCGTTAACTTCCTCTTGCATGGAAAGGTTTGATTCATGTTAACGTGATATTTTCAGATGATTTGTGGTCATTACACAAGAAATAACTAATACTTTTCAGGTCACTACCTGAGCAATGGCTAAGAGCACATGTTCACCTGGAGGAAGTGGCTCTCTGATGGAAGCCTTGACTGCTGGGAAAGCTGCCCTGTCTGCTTCCTCGGCTCACCTTTTGCCTCATTTAATCCCACAGTCATGTGCTTTCAGAGGAGCCACACTCTCTGTGTCAGAGAACAGGCTCTTACAACAGGCAGCGCTGAGATTTACTATTTCTTTCGGGTGGTACGTTTAGAAGTACCAGCTTTACAGAGATGAAGTAGAGGAAGGAAGCATATGGTGGAAGTGAAACTTTGGCTCCACTGGTCAAACCAAGGTTCCCTTTGAGAGGCTCTCATTAATGTTGTAACCTTTCACATGCTGTTAATGTTGCTTAGTCATTTTTATGACTTGTGACTTTTAATGCTGATGTCTCATGTTGAGGTTGTTTGTACTGACTGTGAAAAAGACTGAAGTTAGCTTCTTTGGCAGTTCAACAAAGGAGCAGAAAACTAATCATGAGCTCAAACTTAGCATGATAATGACTGTTTTAGCTGCAGTCATCACATCTCTGTTATCTAACTGTTGTTGTCTTATTCCAGGGAGGCTGATATTCATCCCTCAAGTTCCCAGGGATCCCTCAGCTTGCCCTGATGAAAGCCGAGCAGGACGGAAACCTCTTCGAAGGTAGCTGCTTAAGACAACAGAAACATGACCGTCACATTTCAGGCACACCTGCCACGATCTCCAAAGTTAAACACCATGGGCATTTTTTGAAGGCTGCGATACATATACTGTGTCAATGAGCATGCTGACTGAGCCACTTAAAACAAGATTTTACACAAGTACATTTTGTCTTACAGCACCATGGTTTGACTTTCGACTAGTCTGACATCTTTCCAAAAAGGAAGATTAATTTTCTTTACTCCTGATCCTGAAATATGTTTGGTTTAGAATTATTTAAATATCTGAATGTTAGTAAATATCTCACTGTCTCTGTTGTGAGCTTTGTTGCTGCTTGTGTGATGCTGTGTGATTGGTTGAAGGGCAAAGGGCAGGTCACTCTGCATATTATTTGTGCTTGGCGTTGGCTTTATTGACAAGCACAAGTGTGCTGTGGTGTCTGTTCTTTACTTCTCTCTCTTGGCGGGTCATTTTTAGAGACATGATGTCAGATTGTCGTTGTGACATCTAGCGACCAAAAAAAAAAGGGGGCCGATAAAGGCTGAGTCATATAAACGCAGAGTGCTTGTTAGGGAACAGTGGACTTTAGGACCAGCAGTGAGTTGGAGATGAAGGGAGGAAGGAAAGAAACGTCCAAGCTCAGTGAGTAGTGCACATTGTTTACTGGTATACTTTTTGTTTATATTGGCTGGTTTGTGGAATCTAATCCTTTTTCTTTCTTTGTGTTTTCATTAAACATGTTTGATTTGAATAATGATGCCATAATTACAAATTAGAAATGGGAGACTAAATACTCTACGTGTCATTTAAAGGCTTAAACTAAATCACTTGTAGCAGTTGTGAAAGGTTCAGTTGCTTTTCGCTTGTCAGCAGGGAGGTTTTTTTTTTTTTTTTTTTTTACAATGGTTGCTTCTGATCTTTGAACCGGCACAAATCTTTTAAGCATATGCAGTTTCTTTAATTAAGCTTCTGTACCCCAGAGACATCTTGGTACTCGTGACATTTTCCTCAGCAAAGAATGAATAAAGCTGTGATTTGTCCTTCATGAAGTTATTTCAGAAATGTCTGGTTTGGTTTATTTTAGGCTGGCAGAGCTTGTGTGTGTCTGCTGTATCGTTGCTCAAACATGAAACCACACGGGTCTCTCTTTAGAAGGAATTTACAGAAAAAATCTAGTTTAACCACATTCATTTTGTTTCTGAAGTAAATTTTAAAGATGCTGTAGAATGATTTAAAAAGCCCAAATGAGTAAAACTTGGTCAGGTTTGAACAAGACCCGTATCAGTCTGTACCTTGTTGGATTTAGCTCAGAAGTGGAGAGTTTATTGCTTATTGATTTATAACCTGACAATTAGTCTTTATTTTCATGAGATCAACAAGTTTTATGAGGCAGATTATGCCTCTATGACTACCTCAGGTTCTCTCATCAAGTGTCAGTACATCTCAGCAGCCACAACACAATCACTTTAATCATGTTGCATGGCCGACCGCACTCTGTTGTCATGATAACACCACATCCCCAAATCAAAGCAATCAAACCAGTGAGTGAAAAGTGATCATGACCAATCAGAACGCTGTTCAGAAGATGAGGTTAGTTAAAAAAAAAAAATCAGTAATGTCATGTGAGGTGCCCTGCAGAAAGCACTGAGTGATGCTAGCTGCTGATAACTTCCTCTTTCTCTGTGCTTTTGTTAGAGGACTCCCCTCAGGAGAATGGAGTCCAGACAAACCAGTACAGCTCCATCTCTCCTCCTGCATCACCCGTGGCCCAGGATGAACCCTTCTCTACATACTTTGAAGAGAAGGTGGCCATTCCGGAGAGTGTCAACCAGGTACGCACCAGGTCTCATGATGAATAAGCAGCAAAACTGGAGTTTGACATTTTGCTCAGATGTAATCATGGAATCATTTTATTGACAGTGAAACAATTTTATATTAATCAAACTACAGCATCAGCAATAATGAGAAATTCTGCTGTCCTTCTTTTCAGGCATTCAGTTTCCGTAAGCTCTGGGCCTTCACTGGTCCAGGGTTTTTGATGAGCATAGCTTATTTGGATCCAGGAAACATCGAGTCTGACCTGCAGTCTGGGGCTAAAGCTGGCTTTAAGGTGATTAATAAGAACATGTTAAACTAGTTGGTTTGTTCGGCCATGGCCTGGCACTTGGCTGGTATCTATTTTGGCTTTTTCTGTTCGTTCACTCCTCATTTGAGGAAGTGATTCCACTGGTTTTTGATGTTTTCTTCATTCAGATGTCTCCTCCCCTTTTTCCTAAACATGCTATTATTTTCATTTGAAAGGCAAAATGGCCTTGCCTCTGGTCATTTCGTCTGTTTCTTGCTCTGTGCAGCTTGTTCAGCTTTGTTCTGCATCATAGGTGCAGTGAGTTATGCTTATTTCCATCGTAAATATTTTCATTGTATATTATTATTGGAATGTCATTATTTTCAGTTGGTGGTCTGCCACAGTAAAACTCCCACATAGGAAGCAGCAGCTTTAGCTGACTTTGTCTTTCTGTCTCAGCTCCTATGGGTGCTCCTCGGAGCCACCATCATCGGGCTGCTGCTGCAGAGGTTAGCTGCACGCCTCGGGGTCGTCACGGGGATGCACCTGGCTGAAGTCTGCAACCGCCAGTATCCCACAGTGAGCATTGCCCGCTCTCACTACACATCTCAACTTCCCTTTTCTTGTTTCATGTTAACTTTTTTTCATTCACAGTGAAGTTTCTAAAGAGATGAATAAACTCTGGTCCCCTCTCTGATTATGTGTTAAATTTCGTTTCTTTTCAGGTTCCTCGGATCATCCTTTGGCTGATGGTGGAACTGGCAATTATTGGCTCAGACATGCAGGAGGTCATTGGCTGTGCCATAGCTCTCAACCTCCTCTCTGTGGGCAGGTACACTCTTTAATGCTTGTCTGTGAACAGTGACTGCAAACAGAGTGTATTTCTGTAATGGTGAGACGTCATTGACAAACAAAAATACACATTTTCTTGTCTTTCTCCTGTAGGATTCCACTTTGGGCAGGAGTCCTCATCACCATCACAGACACATTTGTGTTCCTCTTTCTAGATAAATATGGTATGCATACACCATCACTTACTTATCAATCAGCGTCTAAGAAGCTGTGCGTCCCTCTGTTGATTCAGTTTCTGTCTCCTTGCAGGCCTGAGGAAACTTGAAGCTTTCTTTGGCTTTCTCATCACCGTGATGGCTCTCAGCTTTGGCTATGAGGTAAAAGTCTCTTTTGATTTCCAATATAATTTGAGGTTTTTTTTGCTTTTGCCAGTTCAGTTTGACGTTCATGGCACCAGGACGTGTTTGACCCTGTGTTGCATCTCTGCAGTATGTGCTGGTAAAACCAGACCAAGGGGAACTGCTGAAGGGGATGTTCTTGCCTTACTGTGCCGGCTGTGGGCCTGTGCAGCTGGAGCAGGCAGTGGGAATCGTAGGCGCCGTCATCATGCCCCACAACATCTACTTGCACTCAGCACTGGTCAAGGTTAGAGGCATGTTTGTTGTCACATGTGAATGGGCAAGACTAAAAAGTAAAGAATCAAAACGTTGGAATGAGAGTTTTCTACTGTTTTTTATGTAGAATAATGTGAATTTTTCTTGCTCCGAGTTAAATGGCTACATTTCTTCTACAATTTTGAAAATTCAGAGATTATAGCATACATTCAGCAGTATTAAGGCCATTTTAAAATATTGTTAAAGCTGATCTTGGGTGTTTGTTGAGTGTAATTCTGTTTTTTTTCCTCACGTTCCAGTCTCGTGATGTTGATCGCAGAAATAAGCAGGAAGTGAAGGAAGCCAACAAGTACTTCTTCATCGAGTCAACTATCGCTCTCTTCATCTCCTTCCTCATCAACGTCTTTGTCGTCGCAGTCTTCGCGGAGGCCTTCTACAACAAAACCAATATGGAAGTGGTGGGTATTACAATATTACAGTGAGAATCCATTCTATTTACTGTGTACTGCTGATGCTTGTGTGGTTCTTATTAAAACACAGTGGAATAATGATAATAACAGTCTGCAGAGCCTTGAGCTGTGGCTCATCGTGTGTTTGTGTCTCTGGTTGCAGAATGCGTTGTGCAATGCAACCGGCAGCCCTCACACAAATCTCTTCCCTGTCAATAATGGCACACTGGAGGTGGACATCTACAAAGGGGTACGTCTGTTCATTATTATAACAACAGTAAACCCTCACTGTGGAATTGCTCTCCAGACAGACTCTCACTACCACAAAATATAAATGAACAAAACTTAAATTAGAACTTATGTTCAGCTTTTTCATTCTGAACGTCTTTTTTTCCTCCACCTTCTTTTGTTACTAAGAAGTATCACCAGCTCTATGTTATTCAATAACTGTCTCTGTGTATCTTTGAAGGGGGGATGCAGGATAATTTGTTTCTCTTTGGGTACGTCTGTTTGTTCAGGGAGTGGTCCTGGGCTGTTTCTTTGGCCCTGCAGCCCTCTACATCTGGGCAATAGGGATCCTGGCAGCTGGACAGAGTTCCACCATGACAGGCACTTACTCTGGGCAGTTTGTAATGGAGGTAAGAATGCCCGTTGATTATATGCCTTCGAGATGGATGAGCACAAACAAAGCTAAGTGCGTATGCTCATGTTTTTACTTTCCTGTTTGCTCAGGGTTTCCTGAACCTACGGTGGTCCCGATTTGCACGGGTGCTGCTGACCCGCTCCATCGCCATCACACCTACTCTGCTGGTAGCCATTTTCCAGGATGTTCAGCATCTGACAGGGATGAATGACTTCCTCAACGTGCTTCAAAGCATGCAGGTCAGGACGAATCATTCTGTCAAAAAAATCTTTTCGCCCTCTCTCGCACAATCTGCAGTCCAGTTTCTTATGCTGTACCTCATTACTCTTCCTGTTTTGTTGTGTATGATCCAGTGAGATATTCAATGTGACTGCCTCTTTCTGTTCAACAGCTTCCATTTGCTTTGATCCCAATTCTGACCTTCACCAGTCTGACCTCCATAATGAACGACTTTGCAAACCAATTGTGAGTGAACTATGTAATTTTTTAAATCAGTAATATCACAATGACCGCATTTGTTGTGCCTCTGACACATAGTGTATGTATTGGTTTCATTCCACGAACTCTAAGCATTATACCGTTTATTCATAATTACCAATTATCAGTGAGGCTTTCAGCCCTGTTGGTCATTTTGATACTTTCACAGTATTCATACAGCACCTAGGTGTGCTTTATAATCCAAAAAGATATCAACGTCCCATGTGGGACATTCAGAACTGAGGAAGGACCGTCGGTTGGTGAATTTGTTGTGATAGAGGTCTGTGTTAAGTTACTCATTAACAAATCAATGTTTACTCAAGGTCATCTGAGTGACTGTTCCTGATGAGTTTTTTTTTAACAGTACAGCGTTTACGGAACGTTCCTCCTTTTTTTGACATAATAGATTATTAAAAGCCAAGACAGAGTTACGTAAACTAGGAATTTACTCAGCAGTGTGACAATTAGAGGGAAGTTTTTCCAGGAGACTGTTCACTGTTCAAAGCAGCATTTCTCAATGGTCTAATAAACCGCCTATCTCTTCAGGGTGTGGAAGATTTCCGGAGGCATAGTCATCCTGGTGGTTTGTGCAATCAACATGTACTTTGTGGTGGTTTACGTCACGTCGCTGAACAGCGTGCTGCTCTACGTTCTCTCTGCTCTGCTCTCTGTGGCCTATCTGTGCTTTGTAGGCTACCTGGTGAGTTAGATTACTACAACTTTACATTCACTACGTTCACACTTTTTGACTTGAGTACAGTCACCTTTCTTAATACAGACAATGATTCAGTGACAAACTTGGTTAAATTCATGTCTTATTATGAATGAAGTAGTTCATTGTTGGAGTAAACTTGGGAGTCAGCCAAGTAGGTTATCATATACAAGGATTGACCTTGGTAGTTTAGTGCATAACAAATAATACCGCATTTTCAATAGAAGGATGTGTAAAATAAACCTGTTTTTCAAATGAAAAGAGTCTTATATTTCATGCATGAAGTGTCTTGACCCCTGTCTCGCCTCTTGTTGTCTGCAGGCATGGCACTGTTTGGTTGCCTTGGGGGTTTCCTGCCTGGACTTTGGCAGCAGGGTAAGCAATCGACCTGCTGTGTTCATAGAGCAGCAGTCTGAGTACGACTCCTAGAGCTGAACAGGACAGTAACCACCAGCATTCCTCTTTCCTCTTGGAGACACTGAGCCTTGTACAGAAGCAGGACTTTTATAGACCGTGTAGGATCTTCTGCTCATCTCACATGTTTATTTTATGTTGGGCTGGGTCTCAGAATTTGGTGCTTTTTAGGTACCCAATGAACCAAATGAAGACTACACCAGTACAGAAAACTCAATTGATGTTGTTGAATCAGTAATTGTTACAGTCCTCAAAGGCAACAGCTGCGCTCACATTCTTTGTAAATAGACATCTGACACTTGACTAGTTCATACAACTCTATTGATGACTAACCCAAGTATCTGTACGTCTAAGTAAGAGCCACTGTTTTTCTAAAATGTAATCTAGACTTCAGTGAAATAGCAGCTCAGCTTGTATTTTTGTGTTTTTACTACTACTAAACTACAGTAGTAGCCACAATGTTTGGAGCCACACTGCTGCAAATTCATGAGACAAGCTTTACCTTTTGTTTTATTCAGGTTTAAATAACGTCAAAATTACAGCCACAATTTAAATAATCATAAAACTATTTTTTTTTTCATTAAAAAATACTGATCACACAAATGCAACATAACACACACATTGTATGAAAGATGCCAAGTTTGCAGTACAACAGTTATTGTGTGCTGCTGAGGTTAGACTGTTATATGTTCACAAAAAGCAAACCAGCATCATCCTGGTGAGGTCAGTTCTTTCCTTTCACTTATTTGTCCTGTTTTTTTCCATTGAGTAATACCTGATCGAACTGTCGACCTAAAGTAGTCATCTTTTTAATCTTTGTCCACGATTAATTCCCATGCTCCCTCAGACATATACTAAAGCTCTGCTCTCTGTGAGCCCTCTTACCTGGATAACGTCAGCCGCCCACTGTCCTGCTGCTCATTCAGTCATGATTTCCACTCAGTCTACCTCAACATCCTCTATTAGCTCGTCTCAGTTTACCGTCTCTGTAGCTGTTTGATTCACTGGATTTTTGCATCTAAAATTCAGATTTTTGGGAAAATATAATTATGACATAATCCACAAGAAAGTTACCTTAATCCTGCTCTGTGTACCAAAAACCACCAAATGATATCCAGCCCTAACTGTGTGAAAAAGTTTTTGGGTACGAGGTTTTACATGTTAAAGAAGCTGAAGTGGTAAGTTTCAGTATTGCGCACAAATGATGCATCGACTTTGTGTGTCACTTCTCTTTGCTCTGCACAAGTCCAGATCGGACATCTGCTCAACACAACCAAGTCTGTGAACAAAAGAGGGATTTTTGTTTTGTTTTGTTTTTTTAAAGAATGGCACCTTTAATATTTTACTCATGACGTGTGCATGACGTGCAGCCTGATCCAGATGGCTCCTTTCAAACAAGTGAAGCTTTAAATGACTGCAGCTTCATCCTCAGAGCCTCTTTTAGTGCCTAAATAATCAGTTTGGGTTCATGAACATACTAAAGTACGAAAAGAAAATACGTTTGTAGCACTGTGCAGGAGTTGTTTCATTCCTCCTTGACTGTGAAGTATTGTAGAAATATAGATTTTTTTTTTTTTTTTTAGCTTTTGTTTAGTGATACAAGGATTTACCTCTGTTCCACATTTTTGTTCAGCATTGCCTGTGGGTAAAAGCTTCAGGAGATAGGGGTGATTAATGTATTGCAGTAAAAATATCTGACATTACAGAGTTACTACAATACATGTGGCTATCATTTCTGAAAGAATACTGCTATGCAGAGAAGGAGGAAATGAGCTGCTTAAGTGGCATCTTAAGAATAATGGTATAATTATAAGTGTAATTGTCATGACAAAGCTGTGTTTAAAGCAGAACTGGAGATGAAAAAAAAAACAAAAACAAGGTCAAAACAAGTACAGAGGAAGTCGAGTTTATTTATAAAGCCCAAAATCATAAGTTTGTCTCAGAAGGCTTTGCAGTCTGCAGTCTATTTTTAAACCCCCCAAAGCAGTCATTTTGTAAATTAAAGTCCACGAATGCCGTAGCTCAGGATACAGTCATGTCAGATTCAGTCAGAGGTGGAAGAAGTTCATGGTAGTTCTGGTACGGTGCATCTGTTAATTAAGCTACAGTGTGTTCACTGACTCACTTGCCGTAACAAGTGTTGCTTTGTTCTCCCTCCCAACAGTGTTGGCAGAAAACTGCTGTTAATTTTATTGTAGATTTTTAACACGAGCCCACCGGGCTGCAGACCTGCTTGCAGGTCAAAATAAAGATGAAAACATAACCTGTTTTACTAAAGCTATAGACAGCAATAATAAACCAATGCACAGAGGATTGAAACTTGTTTTAGGAAATATGTATTATTAGTTTTTATTATGAGCCACGTGCCATCATTTCCTCTGTCAGCTGAGACTAAAGTCAGGGCCCACTCTGCCTTCACGCAGCCTTGTTTCAGTCCAACATGGCTAAACACAAGATAACGTGAGCAGCAGCAGTCTGATGTGGACAACAGCACAACAGCTTTCCTCTGAACGACAGTGGAGCTGACATGTCCAGAATCAGTCTGATTTTTCCAACTTGTAAACGAAATAAAGAATCAGTGGAGACAGAAGTGCAAGTTTAGAATCAGACCGTGTGCGCTGCACTAAAACACCTAACTGAGCAATATCCAAGCAAGAAGTACGTATTAACCAGTAAGAGCTGACCGTGATCACAGAGCAGATCTCAGGTTCTTCAGAAGTTATTGTTGTCTTAAATGTTCACTTTCTCGTGGTGGATCAGGTACTGTTGCAGTTCTCAAAAGCTCTCATAAAGTTTCTCAAGGTTTTCATGTCAGGTTTCATCAGGTGATAGAAATGTAACTTGACGTTGTTCAGGCTACTGTGAGTTCATACAGTGTCATATGAATACCTCTTCTCATCTGAAATGTTACAGGGAAAACTTCGGTGTAGGAATGTGTTCGCTGAGGTTTTCACTCACGTCTGCTCTTTGGGATTGAATGAATTAAGTGTCTGTGCTTGCTGCTGGATGAGCGCACCATGTGTTCAAAATAAATGGGAAACAATGGCTATATGGACATTTGTGAGCGTCTTCTGTCGGAATCTCTAAAGAAGGATTCATGAATACTGTATTTTTAGTTATATACATAATGAAAACATAGCTTGAATATTAATTTGGAGTAAATTAAACCTCAAATCAACATCTAAGTATTATCTTACTCACATGGTCCTCACATGATTTTAACATTGTCATAATACACGAATGACTCCAGCTTTGTGGCAGTTTGGTGACAAGATGTCAGCGCAATAAATAAAGGACTAAACGTGGTAACTTGCCTGACTGTACAGCCTGTTAATCACATAGTTTTCACTTGCTGTGCTGTTATCATCAGTATAAACTGTGAAAATGACCTGTGAGAATCGTGTAAAACATAAAAGATGTGTCAGACTTCCTCACACACTGTTTAAAATATGACCGCTTACGTTCCTCTTTCCCAGGTTAAAGGGACAAAGGATCAAATTTTATTTTTTCACATTTAATATAACAGGGTTGATAGATCATCACGGTAGGCGACAGAAATGCTCTTTTGCAGGACTTTCCAGGATTAAATGAGAAACTTGAGTTTGGAAAGTATCACTTTGACCCAAGGTGAGCACCCTTAATTAACCTGTAAATGTAGAACAATCACATTCAAATTGAGAACTGGTGGGATCATATTTACCACTGATCAAAACACAGAATTGATTGTGATGTTTTCCTCTTATCATTAAATATATGTTTTGTTAAGTTTTATTCCAAGTGACGATACAGTAAAGCAGAGTAGGGTCAGAGTTTATTCTTCATATAACTATAAAAGATAGTTGACACCTTCTGTTCTCTGTGAAAACGGGAGAAACAATACAAATTGTGTCAAAAATCATATGAAAAATTCATTTGTAATCCAGCCTGTCTTCATGAAGGATAAAGTAACAGCATGCTGATTTGCGTGATGAGTTCATCTTCTGAATACAACACTCTGATAAAACCTCCTGTTCTCTGTCTTTCAGACACAAATGGGACCATCGCGGCACACAGACATTTACTTACTGAGCGACATGGACTCCGAAACTCTAGCTGAACGATAGGAGGACACTGTGAGTGGATGCTGAAGTGTGGGACCACTGAAGCTCGGCCAGTATGTGTTCGTCTTCACCTCTCTGTGCCTGACACCTGTTTTAAGTGTCCTTACATCATATGCGTCTCAACAACCTCAGCAAAATAATATTATGCAGATTAGGGCTGAAACAATCCGTTATCTTCATTATCAAACTTTTTCACGATTGATCTCTTAGTCTGTAAAATGTCAGAATTCTGTGAAAAATGCTCATTACAATATCCCAGAGTGTCATTTTCAAATGGCTTCTTTTATCCAAGCAGCAGTCCAAAACCCAAAGACTCTTCATTTATTATCATAAATAACAAAGACGAGCAGCAAGTCCTCACATTTAAGAAGCTGGAGTCAGCAAGTGGAAATGAAACAATGAATGAATTACCAGATAACGGTTAAATATCTGGGTTCCAAACAGAGACATGTTTGAAAGAACGAGGCTCCTGTGACTGTTGGCTTGTCCAAATCACTCATCTAAAATGACCAAACCATTACACGTTAACAACACCACAACAACAACAGTTAAAGACAAGACACTACTGTGAAGAAACGGTCATTTTCCATTCAGTAATGTTACAAAGATGGATTCACTGTCACGTTATTGACACCGAAGTGATGAGTCCTGACACAGTCGACTGTTTTCAGCCAGTGTTGCACTAAAGATGCTGTGGACCTTCATGACGGCCACCAGGCTGCAAATTTTATTAATTTTATGGGTTTTAAAACATTAGTCAAGAGCTCAATATTAGATTGATAAATTGTTATATTTAATATATTGAATATAAAAAACATACCAGGTTTTTATGTGTGATTTGTCACACCTTTTCCTGTGTTATATACTATATAGAGGAGAATGACAGTTTTATGTCATTTTATGTGCAGTTATGCAGTCCATTTTACATTCTGCACATTTCTGTTCTTGGAGATAATGTCACTACATCCTCAGTATTTCCAAGTCTTTTGAAGTCCAGTCATAAAAATGTCTGCTAATTGTAAATTATTAAATTAAGCCACCATGAGTTGGATGTAAAAATTCCTTATTTCAGTGATTTCTGTGGTGGTAGTTTCAGAAAGACACTGTGGCAGCAAACTTTAAGCTACATGGTAACATGATGATGTAGATTTTTTTTTTTTTTTTTTTGGACAGCATACTTTTGCAATAGAGGTTTAATATGAGGAGGATATTAATCAGTTCTTGCATATTAGAATAAAACAACATCTGATATTTTGTTTTTACTTATTTTTTCTCCAGTAAATTTCCTCCTCAGTTAAACTTAGGTCAGTTTGTTTTCAGATTTGTTTATTTATGTGTAGTTTATGTTTCTATAAATGCTACTTTGGCTTGTATGCAGTTTATATATTATGTTGTTTTTATTTTGTTTAGCTTCAGCTAAGTTTGTTGCAGCAGCTAGCTTGCGCAGAGGTGCGATGTGTGCAAAACTGCACTCTGCCACAGTAAAATATAGCATCTAACTTTTGAAGTGAATATGGAGGAAAAGGTTGGCATCTGCACTGTGGTGCAAAATAGCTGAAGTACAGTTAATGGTAAATATGTAAAGTCATGTCCTGGTACAAGCTAATTCTGGTAACTGGACTCCAAACATGAACAAGTTTGACTGATTCAAATGTGGGAGACAAGTGTTAGCATAGCAACAGAGTGCTAATATGACAAATGCCTCTAACTGTGACGGGCTGATACCTGTATGTCTTCTTATGCACTTCATTAACTTGATTAGTGCAGCGCCTTTAAAATACAGAGAAGACACTAGGTAAGAAGACAGAAAGTGATGAATACTAACAGCAAACAACACCTTTAGAAGAATGGTTGTGCACTGCTGGTTCAGGCTGATAAACCAAACCTCTTCCTCGACCAAATATTCAGCTGCACTATTAACGTTAGTGTGCAGACGACCACAGTGCCTCCTCTGTTCACCACTGTGCCTATTCACTATTCAGTCAAAGAGGATTTCAAACCCACACAAGAAATATGTATATTGTTGTAGGTGGAACAACAAAACTGTAGTACACTGAGATCTATATGTGAGATATAGAGAGGCTGACAGCAGCTTCAAATTTGTTTTCTTTTCGTTATTGTGTTCTGCATTTGCCATCATACTGAAATATTTTTCTTAGGGAATGTATGTTTGTTTTATTACTTAGAGATGTGGAAAATTATTAATTTATGTGACAAATTCCAACTTTGATTTAAATTGAAATGTCCTGCCAAAAATAATATATGTATTTTTAGTAAAGGACCTGTTGTACTAATTCCACTCCTGCAAAAAACATTTTTTATTATTTTTTGGAGAACTGAACCATCTCTTGATAACAAAAGAAATGGGCCAAGGTGTAATTGAAAGCATAAAAGTTGACATTTCCAGCTGTATGATAAAATAATTGCATCTTTGAGGACCGTCGATGGGATCACAGCAGAAAAGCAATGCTAATGATTTTGGGTGAACATATCTCACTGCAGGACACATGCATTTGGCTGAAGACTGTAAGTCAAGCGTACATCTCCAGATGACCTCCTGCCTGTGTAAAAACACGGCAACGACCTCAGTTGTATCAGATTTTTGTACTGATGTTGTATTATATTTTTGAATATTGTTTTTTCTTCTTGAATAAAAAAAGTAAAACACTTTTGACTGCTGTGCCTTCAAAATCTGTATTGCATAAGAATCTTTATTAGTTTTTCTTTCATTCAAAGGCAAAATCATCTCTGGGTTGTGTGTTGTACATCTTGTGTACTTGATGTAGAAAATATAGGCTGTGAAGACCGAACACCATGTCAGTCTGTCTAACCTGTAATCCAGACACTGTTTTGTCTCTGAGGGATTAACACTGGGTCTTCTAAATATCAATTTTCTCAGCAGTGGTAACTAATTCTGGTGGCCTGCATTTACTTTTACCAAAATTAGTAATAGGTTGCATTGGGTGTAACTAATAAAATTCATTAATTCCATTTAGCCACTTCAGGTTCAGGGTCCAGCCATTGTGCATGCTGGCTCACCGACATACTGTCATGGCTTCTGGGACGCTTCAATAGGACTGAGCCATTATTAATATTACTAGTTACACTGGTGCTTTTCAGTCTGACTTGATAATTTCAATGTAATTGCTGAGGAGCTATGCAGAGCACATTTTAGCTCCAGGCATTTGATAGGACTACCTATTAAAGGGTTTTAAACAAAATATTTATTATTGTTTTTATTTGTTTTTAGTAGCAGCAGCAGCAGTAGCTAGTAGCCTTAGCCTAGCTAGTTGTATTGAGGCTGCTTTCTCCTTAAGTGTGATAAGTGTGAGTTAAATATACCAATAAAATTTGATGTGAGCGTCTTCACAGTACCTCACGTGTTCTTCTTGAATACATTTCTGTCGACATATTGGACTCCTCCCCGGCCCCCCATTCATTTCAGTTCCAGTGAAGAGGGGCTCTGCTTTACCTCGAGTTTGCCTTGGTAACGGCAAAGTTCACCTTCCTGGCCACGCGAGGGCGCTGTCTCGAGCGTTCCTCCATCCTGTCCAGCAGCGCCGTTGGCTACGTCACCACATTTCACCGAATGCGATGGAACAGCGTGGAAAAGCGTGAAGGTGGAATCGAGAAGCACTGCCAGGAACTTGTAAGTTGAATGAAAAGTTGACAAATTGTGTGCTTTTGTGTGTGAATTGTTGTGTAGCTCATGGTAGTCGGGCAGAAAGGTTATTGTAGCGAGCGGCGGCTGAGAAGTTACCGGCTTGCTTAGTATTGAGTCGCTAATGTTTCGTGTGCCGGTTGATGTGTCAGCCTGTGTTGTGGTGAAATCCGTGTTTCAGGTGTAAGATGAAGGAAGCGATCCTTCTGCTCACATCGTGTGTGGTTCTCTGTCTCCTCGTGAGCTGCAGCCAGGCGGCCAGGCAGGGACAGGACGTGAGATGTGGAGGTATGTGTCTGTATCTCCGCCTCTGCTCAATACGCAAACACTCAGAAAAATCCTGATGCCAGTGTTCGTTCTGCTCCCCGCAGCCTGCAGGGCTCTGGTAGATGAAATGGAGTGGGCCATCTCCCAGATAGACCCAAAGAAAATGATCCAGACAGGGTCCTTCAGGATCAATCCGGACGGCAGCCAGTCCATCCGAGAGGTGAGGCTGCAGCAGCACAGCGACGTGGTAGTAGTCTGTGTCCAACCCACTGTGGAGGCTGCACCACCTCACTACTACTACTGCTACTGCACACATGTGTTTTCAAAGCAGGGTCTGGCTCATCAATTATTGTGTTTGTCACTAGGATGAAATACTATAACCCAATTACTAACTAATTAGATTAGATTGGTACATCAACTGTTTTTGAGGCATGATGAAACGTTTAAGTGATTTTAAAGAAAAAATGTCAAACATTTTCTGAAATATGATTGTTTACTACTTTTCCTTGTCTTATATGATGGTAAACAGAAAATGTTTGAGTTTTGGACTGTTTTTTCAGACATCCCCCTGACTGTCCTTAAGACATTTGTTGTTTTTTTGATGATGCCACCAGGTTCCTCTGGCTCGTTCAGAGGGAAACCTCCTCGACCTGATGGAGAGTGTGTGTGAGAGGATGGAGGACTACGGTGAGCATACGGATTCCTCCACAAACAGGAAGTCCTACATTAGGGTAAAATCTCGGACTGGTGAGGCCATGGACCTCTCAGAGGCCCGGCTGGATACAAGAGTTACAGCCAGTTTAAAGTTTGCAGTGAGTACAGCAGCACACCTGCACAATCCAATAACTTACAATGCTTTTATTGTCGACGATAAGGCAGATAAATTGTCGGAAACCCAAATCTTGTGACATACTGTGAATTGACCGTTTGCTAATCCCTGCCCTCCTGAGCTGCTGTTGCTTCAGCGGTCAAGCTTTCCTCTCTGGCACTGCACATATAAAGTTAACAGTGATGACGGGGCCACATTTACCATCAAAATTCACAGTAATTCTTTTTAAACACCAGGTCCTCAAATCTCACATAAGTAAACAAAAGCAGGCTTCTCATTTCCAGCTGACGACCTTGGATTTTGTCAGCTGAAATGATGATTCTCACTAGTACATTTTATGAGTACTAGCTCATGTAAGCTAATGCTAATGCTTAAAGGCTGTGAGTCAACTGAGAGTTCCGTCTGCAGCTGACATATTAAAACCAGACCCGTGTAAAAGGGTCTTAAATATGTGCTCGATGGCTGTGTACATGATATGATGCTGAAAGCTACATGGCCCAGACATACTATCAGCAATCTCACCACTTGTTGATCCACGTAATGTATGCAAGGCGCAGCATTGTTTGTGTATCATCGGACGTATTAGAAATAAAATGTAAAAATAATTAAATAATATAGGAAACTAATGACATCCCCGCTGCCTTTGGATGTAACGCTTAGTTGCCACTGTAGGTAGTGAGCTGATTAGCCAGACGTGCATTTGCAGCTTGTGTTAGATCAGATAAAGATAAAGTTTAATCCATAACTCACACGTCTGCTCTTGTGTTGTGGGCATTTGTAAAGACTGCTAAGGTGTAATCAGGAGAGTTGCTGTTCAGAGGAGGGGTTTAGCAAAGGGTCACTTGTGCAGCTTGTAATAGTTTTTTGCCTTATTTCTCCAGTGTGAAACAATTGTTGAACAGCACGAAGATGAAGTCATTGAATTCTTTGCTCACGAGACCGAAAATGTCAAAGACAAGCTCTGCAGCAAGAGGACAGGTATTTCTTTCACTTTTAACATGCCAGATTTTTTTTTACACACATTTTTGTTATGTTGTTCCACAGCATCGACAGCGTTTTGATTTGCTGCCTTCATGTCGTTTGTGCTCTGCAGACCTTTGTGACCACGCTCTGAAAATGCCCCATGATGAGCTTTGATATCATGTCACCACAGCTGCCGTCTCTGCTCAGCTAGAATGGAGACTCTGGGTGCTGTAATGTTTTCACTTGTCGCTTACCACCAGTTTAGGCTATGGTAGTGGTGGAAGATGTATACAGATTATTATGTAAAATATGAGAAAATCCACCTGGAAAAAAATGTTATTCCTGTGATCTGTGACAATTTAAGGACCAGTTTGCCATCTTTTACCACATCTCTTTGGACTATCTTGTCACTTGTTTTTATACTGTAAGTTATTATATTTTTCATGTTTGTTTCATGTGGAGGCTCTTGTCTTGCCTTCAGATTCTCCTCACCAGGTAAAACTGAAACTGTGAAACTGCAAAAATGGAGTTAGATTACCGGTAGATACAGGATTTCTTACAGGATTCATTGTGTATATACAGTAATCATATTAATTTAAGACAAGTACACAGAGATGAGGTTGAAGGTTGGTCAAGTGGTCCTTAAGTCAATATTCATGCACATTGGAAAAAGTCTCTCCCAAGGCTCAGTAGAACTGATTGCTATTAGTCTTTTTTACTCATAGTGAATGGACATCCGTGTGTCCCGCTCACCAATGAAAGTGCCATTTGATGCCAAATTGCATTTTCAGATTTAGCTTCAGTAGAGAGTTTTTAATGCTCACCAATATTTTTCAAACTGTCCAAGATCACAGGAATAACCAATGTTATATTAAGTGCTGTTCTTTTTTGGTTGAATATTCCTTTAGGTAACAAAGTTAAAATCCACAGTTTAAAGGTAGATGATATAAAATGATTTTAGATTTGAGTGGCTTCGGTTTCACTGTTGTCCTGTTGACAAAATGTGTCGGAACAAAGGTTTCTCTTGTAACATCTCTTCATGGATTGACTATCTTTCACCACCAGCCTTATTGTTACTGCTGATGTTAAATTTCTTATAGTTAAAGGGACAGTTACCCCCAAAATCAAAAATAGATTTTTTCCTCTTAGCTGTAATGCTGTTTATCCATATTGATTTTTTGAGAGCCATCTAGTTCCATTATTTTGTAGAGAAGGCGACATCTCTTCAGCTGGTATCTCAAGAACCTGGCAACTCACACCAAAACAGTCTAAATTGATAAACAGCTCTACAGGTAAATGTATTTTGGATTTTGAGGTGAACTGACCCTTTAAGAAAACTGTCCTGATTGCACATTTTCCACCAGAGAAACTGGCAACTGAAGATTCATTTGAAGTTTCAGCAAAGTCAAAAAGAAAATTTGACGAAGGAAGGAAATCCTACGTTCTGAAAAACCTCAACCACTGCTCTGTGTGACATTGTGAATTCACACTTAACGATGTATCTTCCGGTGGTCTATACACTTAAAAACACCTCCAAGGTTTAAATTTTGTCTGTTAATTTTCACACAATGGGACAGTAATATGTAAACTTTTGGAATCTGAAAAATATCTTTCTACTAAACAAGTATACAGGCATGAAACAAGAAATAGATGCTCAGTTGCAGCTTCAGGAACAGGCAAATGGCACATCTGCCTTTTTCACAGTCGTGTAAATCCGATCTCTAATGTAACCCCACTAGAGTGTGCTGTAGTCCACAATATGATAATTGTGTCCAGAATCATACTCGGTCGGAAAGTCCTCATGCAGTACTGTCGTTGAAGAAAGTTCAGGAAGTATGTGAGGTGCCATTTGTTTTTCAATGTGTGACAAATGACCTTGCTGTCTCGTGAACATTTTCCTGATATTTCCTTCTTACGTTTATACATTTTGTACGTTTTCTGCATCTGTCTTGTCTTTAATCAATTGAAATATATTTGTACAACATGGACACGTTTACTTCAAGTTTCTAAACTTCAAGTCGTAGCCTCAGTCATATATCCTTTCAATCATGGATTGATGTCACTAACATATTTCATACAAGTGTGTTGTAATTTTTCATTTTGCACTGATTTGACTAGATTTTTTTAACTCCTTTCTAGTTGACAAGGTACATCTCCCTGTTCTTCAGCTTTTGATTGTACCACACAATCCAGAATTTGGACAGTGGTCATGAAATTGTTAGATTTTTAAATTTTCATTTTTCTGAGCATTTTAAGCATTTGATGACCATGTTGGCATAAATTTGTGACTAAAAGTTCGTTCTTGACCTTTGAAACAACAGCTAACCGAACATTCCCCTCAAGGTGAGATATCCTTAACAGACACAACATGAACTCGTTACAGCATTTTGTTCAATGACTCATCTTTTTTAACCATAAAATCACTCCAAACAGTCTTTTATTACATCCACTTTCATAGTTTAAAAGATACATATAAACCATAAACACTCGAGAAAACAGCAGATAAGTATAAATTAAGATTTGGAGAAAAACTATGATAAGGTCTGCTGTACAAGAATAAATTAGTCAAATAAACAGACTTAGTTTGGATAATTTTAGATATCCCTAATGTCAAATTTCTATAACAACAGTAAATGCATCACAACTTATCCATCAAAAATAAAAGCTCTAAAATCGCACTGAAACTAAAAAAATACTACTTCAGCCTTAGAGAAAATATCAGCTGCAAAATGACTTCCATTCATGATCAGGCACAATTCAAATTTAGACGATACATACTGTAGTTGTTTGATATTTAATTAAACATAACAGGCCAGCGTTCCTTGTTTATCCAGTTATTTTATTTTCTCCCTTTCAATCATCCCTTCATCTGAGACAGTGACCTCTGAGTGCATGAAAACCTCCTCCTCATTTTCTTTTTGCTCTGTTTCCATCAATTTCACTGCCTTGATTGGTGTATTTGCCACCTCAACTTGGCACTCCTCGTTCTGACTGGACTCATTTCTGACACTCCCATCTCTGTCGTCTTCCTCTCCCTTTGTCTCATGTATTTCTTCCCAAGAGCAGCATTGCTCTCCCTCAGGCATCTGAAACACCTTGTCATTCTTTGTCGTGCTTTCTGTCCTGGCATCAGGTGGCATTTCCTCTACCTCTACCTCATCCTCATCTGCAACAATAACAGTGTCCCCAGAGCCGTGGCTGCTGGCACTGCTGCATGACAGTGTGTCTTCTTCAGCATATCCACTTGGTTCATCATGACATGGATCCTGCTGGATTTGTCCCACCTCCACATCCTCAGCATTTCCTTCTGTTGAAACCTCCTGTTGCCTTGCTTCCTCAAAGACTATCTTCTCAGAATTCCTGTCCTCTGCTACATCTGGACCACTCAAGTCCTCCCCTATGCTCTCTGGATCCCAAAGCTCACTCACTTCCTCCTCCTCATTCTCAGAGTCAGGTGCTGTATGTTTCCTAATGCGATTTACCGCATCCCACAGGGACTTTGGATACTGGGGTTCCTCTTTGAGGGGTAAGTCGGGGAAAACACTTTCACTTCCCTCTTGTGACAGAGCAGTTGAAAAGCTAGGAAGCAAGCCTGGGGGTGAATCAGAGGAAGAGGAGGATGATAACTGAAGGGATTGTCCACAAGAATCCAGATGAAGAGGGGAAGGGACAGTTTCTGGGAAGCCAGCAACAGGAGCAACATCAACAACAGGATTGAACGCTGAGAGACAGACTGAATCCATTTCCAAAAGACCAAACTGTGTGTCTGACTCATGGGATTCATGGGGTGGAGAAGGAAGCTCCAAGGGAGTGAGCAGATCCAAAGGTGATTGAGATGGCTCACAGTTTGAGTCTGAAGGTGCAGGAGGAGAAGAGTTTGAAGGTTCAGTCTGTGGTTCAGTGTTCTGCAAAATTTTGATCTCTATTTGAATTTTAGAGTCTATAGCAGTTTCCCTGGATATTGCCTGTTCCAAAAGACCTGACGGGTCCTCATTAGCTTCTTTTTGTGATAGATCTTCAGTCATATAAGTCTCTTTTAGACAGGAAGCATCTTCTTCTTTGCCATTATCAAATTGTTGCTGCAAAATGTTTACCTCTGTTTGAGTTTGACTTTCAGGCTCATTATCTTGGGATATTGCCTGTTCTGAAAGAACTGTAGGGTCCTCATTGACTTCTCTTGAAAGTTGCTCTTCAGTCATGTAACTTTCAATTTGTTGCTGCAAACTGTTGACCTCTATGGCATCTTCTTTAGATATTTTAAGTGTCTGTATTTGGTCTGTAGGAACCTCACTGACTTCTTTTGGTAGTTGCTCTTCAGTCATATAACTCTCCTTTAGAGAAACAACATCCTCTGCTTGGACACATTCAATTTGTTGCTCTAATATGTTGACCTCTGTGGTATTTTCTTGGGATAATTTAAGTGTCTGTTCCATGATATGGTCTCTATGACCTTCATTGGCTTCTCTTGTTTGTTGCTCATCGTTGACATTGCTCTCTTTCCCACAAGCGGCATTGTCTGGTTGGCCACTTTCAAACTGTTGCAATGACACCACCTCTTCTGTCATATCTTTAGAAAGGTCATCTAGGGTGTCCTTTATCTCATTGTTCATTACTTGCAGTGTTTCACCCTTTTCATCCTGGCCCTCAGTGCTGGACACTGCTTCTGAAGTTTGCTGTATTAAATCAAGTAGAGAAGGGCTTGGGTCATGGTCTGTTTGGGGAGTGGAGCTTGGGGAAAAGTCAGCTGATTCAGGGGGAAGAGGAGATGGCAGTTGCTGTGATGGTGAGTGAGGAAGAGATAAGGTTTCCGGATAAGGAGCCAGGTTTTCTGTGGAATTGGGGGCAATCAACTCTGAATAAGGGCCCTCAATGTCAGAAGATGACACCATGAGAGAAAGAGCAGAGTTTGGTGCTTCACAGTCTATGGAGGGTGAAAGCAAAGAATCTGAGAGGTTGGTGGATAGATTGAGGCATTGAGAGGGATGTTGAGAGGAGACATCATTTTCAACAGGCTGATCTTGCTGGCTCTGCTCAGTTGTACCCTCTTCACTAGTAGATTTAAGCAGAGCCTCACTCATTTCAATTCCAGTTGAAGCTTTGATGTCTGTTTTAAGTTGTGAGTCAAGATTATTCTCCTCAGACATAGTAGACCCCTGCTCCTGAGGTCCTGCATAATCCTCACCACCTTCATTCACCCGATGATCTTCGGTATCGATCTCTTGCAAACACGTGGCATCCTTAGATGGGCCAACCTCTAACTGATTCTGTGACTGTTCCCCCTCAGTTTTGTTCTCTGGGGTTTCTTCAGCTGCATCATGAATGTCATTATCTTTAATTGGAGGAGGTTCAACTTCCTGGTCCTCCACACATGAATCAAGAAGTGACGTTGCATCTTCAGGTTGCTGCTCAATGACACAGTCATGTAGGGGGATTCCTAGGATTCTCTCAGCACGCTCCTCCAAAGTTTCCCTTTCAGAAACTGAAGATGATGACATGCAGGGGAAAGAGATTTCACTTTCTCCCTTGGATGCCTTGTTCTCTGTAGGATCTGAGTCTAGCTCAGTCTCAGATTTTTCATGAATGTGCAAGAGGTCTGTTTCTGCATTTTGGTCAGTTACCACATCCTTTTTCAGCTGACTGTTGGATTGCACACATTCAGGAGAGAGGGTTGATTGAATATCAAGTGGACTGTGTTCAGTGTGTGGTGTGGAGTCTAAATAATGAACATGCTCCTTCTTGGGTGAGGGAATCAGCTCCATTTTAACAACAACACAAGTTGTGTCAATAACCAGTAAACCCTTACTCTCCTCTGATTCAGTGTCTTTCTTGATGTCCAGTCTTCTTACCTCGATGTCAATTGGATGAACTTCACCAGAGTCCTCTTGGTTTGTCTGATCTGATTCTCCCTCCTCACTGTTTGCTTTCAAACATGTGGATGAACTCTCAGTTTCAGCCCTGCTTGTGAAACTAGGCTCCCTCCACAAAGGATACTTGACTGACACTGGCTGCACTGACTGAGAAACTTGTCTCCCAAATGCAGACTCAGCATCATTTGAACTCACATCGTCTGGGGAAACAATTTCTGTATCTGCTTTGTTTGACAGATTATCCTTAAGCATCTCACTTTCTACACAGCTTGGTGTCTCCTTCTGCTGGGCTTTGAGATACCTCACATCGGAAGTATTTGACTGTTCTGTGAGTGTTGGCACTCTGAAATCTACCTCATCTGGAAGTTTGTGTCTTTGATTAATGTCACAACTGTCGCTTAGACCTGTAGAACCCCCCTCTAATCCTGTGTTTTGAATGTTTGTTTGGAAGGTACAAAGTGGCAAAGTTGGGGTTTCTGTGGTGCCTGCTATTCGAGATACCAAGCAGAATATGGTCATCCCACCTGTCTTTTTGTTTAATCTGAACTTCCTTCCTTCAATGACTTTGGAGGATGGTTCCTCAGTTATGTTTTTATTCTGAACTGCTTGTAACACTTGTGGCTGTTGCAAAGACAACACACCCTCACATGGTATGTCTGGTTTCTGGATACTAATAGGACTGCTTGTCTGTAACGCATCTGTTTCCTGTCTTAGGTGCTTTAGTCCTTCGAGCTCTGGGAAGGTATATTGAGTTGCATCTGGTTTTGTAAAGTCCTCCTTCTCTCCTTTTCTGTGATCTTCAGAGACATCCTGCTTTCTGAGTGTGGGCTGTGACCAGTGGGTTTGTCTCTTACCTTCCTGCTCCCAACTGGTGTCACTGTGGGGCAATACAGGAGAACTTTTATGTGGGCTGTTATAGGGAGGAGGAGCAATATAGCCAGGAGGCTGGCTGAAAGCCCTCCTTTGGTAGCTGGTCTTGTCTTTCATGTCCAACATGTGGCCTGTGTCGGTAGCAGGAGTTTGTGATGGATAGTAGGTCGGAGCATGCTGTCTGCCTCCTCTTTCCCACAGTCCTGATTCTCTGATGTTCCCAGATTGTATGACTTGTTGCAGTGCTGCAACTCTAGGATCTGTTGCACTCCTGCTATCCCTCTCTGGAGTCCTGCTGCTCTCCAACAGCCCCTGAGAGGCGCCCCTCAACTCTGCCTCTATACGTCTCCTCCTTGGAAGTGAATGGCTGTATCGAGCTGCCCAAGCCTCTAGCTCTCGATAGCTGCTGTCGCTCCTCTTAGTACAAACTTCCCTGTTGTAGCGCACAGGACTGCAGGGCTCCCACCTCCTCTGCCAGCCCTCCCTCAGAAATCCTCTCTCGTACTGCCTCGGTACTCGTTGAGCTGCTGTCCACTCTCTGTCTCTAGCTTCATGCGGCTGATATTCTCCAAGGTCCTGATGGTGCTGAGGGTGACGGTCTAGAATGAAAGGGAAGTGAGAGGAAGCAGCGGTGGTCAGCTCTTGGTCCGTCCACCGAGTGTACTCCTGTGGAGCCCCTCCTGTTCTTGATCCTGGTACAGTCCAGTAACTGGACTCTCTGCCTTGATCCTGCTGTTCACCGTAGTATAGTGGATAGTGGGTTGCCTGATGTCTGTCATGGTAGCTGGGGGTAAAATGGTGGAAGAATAGGTGAGAAAATTCAAAAAATTTTGCAAAGCTGTCATCCACAATTTCTTGATATGCTGTGCCTCAAAAAAACTTCCCATGGCACTTCTGTGATAATACTGATTATGATTTTGGGATGGCTTCACTGTATCAGAATGATCCAACGATGATATCCAACAAGTGAAAATAATGTCAACAAGAGCTAAAAACTGTACAGTTTCTCCTGATTATAACAGCTATCTGTAGATATTTGCAGTAACTAGTCAGTATTGAAGTTAGTCAGGGGTTACATTCAGGGTCTGCAGAGATGCCACAGAGAAGGCAACTGACTCTTTGTTTAGCAATTTTGTCTCCTAGCTGTTGGATTTCAGCACAGTGCAGTACAAATCAAATGTAAGTTTGTCAAACAAGTTTATAAAATGGCAACGGCCTGCGTTGTCCAAAGATTATTCTGACTGACAACATAATGATAGCACTGAACTCACTTATGTGTACAGTTTCTCCCAGGAATGGTACCAAATCTGGAGTATAGAGCTGATTGCCCCTGATTCTCAGGCCAGAACTCCATCTTTTGGTCTGATATGCAAATCTGAAATGTGGAAAAAGAGGATCATATATATAAAACATAACAGTTTCAGTATGTTCTTAAAATGCAGAAGATTTAAAAACAGGCTCAAAAGATATACTAATATTCTTACGGTGAATATGAAAAAACGAATTTGCAACTTAGATATTATGATTAGATATAGATTACATGTTACATAAATGGAGCAATAGGTGCACACATGCAACACGTACCTTTAATTACTGTTTTCAGATTATAGTCCTGGCTGCTCATGAGGTGATATCAGGTCTAATGAAGTCCAAACAGGCCAACTTGTTTTAAGAGGACGGTGGTTTTCAGTTCCCCTCCCACTCTAGACACACACACACACACACACACACACACACACACACACACACACACACACACACACACACACACTCCCCTGTCACAGTAAGCCCATCCTCCTCTCATCCAGCCAACAGTTCAAATACCACTGAGGAATTTTTTAATCAGGTTTTTAGAAATACAATCTTTAGCTGCATCCTTCCCCTTTAAAGTCATACAAAATTAAGGTGAAGGCAACATGGGAGTCAGAATTTTTTTTACAGCATGTAGAAATCTAACATGGGATCTAGTTCAGATAGAGACATAATTAAATCTAAAAATGCAGATAAAAACACGTCTCATGTGGATTCCACTGTAGAGTTTTATGCATACAACAGCTGCAGGTGAAAGAGACATCACTGTATTGAGATTAATGGTAATGTTGTAGTCAGACTGATAATTAGAATACAAGAGAAACAGTTTTGATTTAATTGGTAAATGTATGTTGTAATTTTTATTTATTTATTTATTTTCTACTTTGATGTTTTCCTATCATCTCAAATGGCCCTCAACATCATCACTTCCAAGCAATGCACAGTTTTCATAACTTTAGCCAAATAATCATGAATAACAGCAAAACCAGCGATCTGCACTGTGCATGACACGCGTGGGAGGTGCTCGGCGTGATGGAGAGCAGACTCTGCATGGAGATAGGGATCTGTTGTTTTGTCGGCTGAATTGTAGCAGAGGGAGAGACGGGCAGCGGACGGGCTGTCTCCCTTTCTTTGAAACTCTCCAGCGTAACAAACAGGCTTTCCTTCTCTGAACAGAAAGTCTGTACATCAGCAGAGAGCAGGAGAGAGGGGATGAAGTAGCACAGACAGCGGGATGCAGGGAGGGCAATCTGTTGATGTTGACAGAATAGTTGGGGATCGGATGAACTTTGTTTTGGCTTTTATGTATCTCAGTGAAAACAATGCTGTGTTGGATATCAACAGCTAAAAAAACTAAACGAGAAAAACTAATTATTTACTAAGTTTAACGCTCAAAGTCAATAAATCTGTTGCATGTGAATGAGCTTTGATCAAATGTCTTTGACATCAGAAATAAATCTCAAAGATATCATCCATTTCAAAGCAATCAGAAGACCACAGACAACACAGACATGTCTCAAAAAATATAGTAAATTTGGCAGAAAATTGAATATTCATGTGGGACCCACTCACTCAGGGTTTTCAGGTCCTTTAAAGCTGTGATCATGTGACTTGTTTTCAATCTAATCTGAAGGTGCAGTTTAGATCTCTTTGACATGCTCAACATCCTTGCAGAAACCAAACCATCACGACTGGTGAGGACAATCAGAGCATGGAAAAGAAATATGACATTTTAACTCCAGAGGTAGGGCAGACGTTGCCTGAGAGGAGCAGTTGACCCTTTTTCAAGAAATGCGCTGATAACACTGTGAGGTTCTTCTCTTGACGGTGACAACATGGAGTCAAAATGATGAGACAGGCAGCTGATTGAAGGAAGAACCTGAAATCTCCAGTGATTATGAGCAGATCTGCACTCCAGCCTGAAGCTGTAACGGCAGAGCAGATCCCAGTCTCAGTGAAAACAAGTCGAGACACGAGAGGCCGAGACCGAGTCACTCTGGACGTCTGACTGACATTCAGACGGCATTAACACAGCATAGAGCCGTCTTACATAAAATCACAATGAGAGCTTGAAACAGGTTGTAAACTATATTTAAAGTGTTTTCACAACACTTGTATTGATGCCACATCTACCATTATCAGCTCCATTAAAATCTAGTTTTGGATAATTTTTTTCAAATTTGTTGTTTGTTCATTTGGAGAAGAGGAGGGTGGAACTTATTTACACTGAAAAAACTGACTAAGGTGGCAATTATCCGCTTAACTGGAGGTAAGAGGACACGTGGTGCACAAGGAAAGTCTAAAACTCATAAAAAAATATCCAAAATCACACTTTAAACAGGTTTTGAAGGCCATTGTCATTGGAGTGAGTACTTCACAGAAGACAAATGTTTTATTTGTAACATTAAAATACATATTGCAAACACAGTCTCAGTTGTGACAAGTTAAATATAAATAGGATGTTACAGATTTGTCAAGTGCCTCAAAATGGTCACTGTAATAGCCATATAAATATCAAAAAAAAAAGAAAAAAAAGTATGACTTTCTTTGAATAGTCAACTACGTAAACAAGTAGTTATTCAACAATGTTCCACTATCTGGTGCATGTCTGTAAAGACCTTGCTAACTCAATTCGGACCTCACTTCTGACATTAAGCCCAGTACAAACATTTAATTTTAAGTTTAGTTTTAAGTGACAAACTGATAGAAGACATCATCATTGGATTATCCAACAACACTGAGCTGTTGTTCCTGAAAGCTGAGCATTTTGCATAATGCATATTCTGCTTTCAGTGTTTTTTTTCTTTAAATACATTTTAAAAAGGCAACCAAGAGAGCCAGAGTCATAACTGTTCTCAGTACAGCAACTAATCTCAGTCCCAGACCTGTTGCAGATCTTCGCTGCTGTCACTGGCCTTTCCTCAGAGACGCCCTGTAGATATTTATGTTTTGTTTGTCGTCGCGGTTCACAAGCTCCACATTAAATCTGCTTGGCAGACATTCCTCATAGAAATGTGGAGTCCCGTGCTCTTTGCGCATTTTGGACGAGAGGTATACCACAGCTCCATTCTTGCACAAATGAGCTAACGTCTCAATGAGCAGTGGGTAAGTCTCTGGGAGGTAAATTATATCTGCACAGAGCACCAGATCCCAGTCAGAGGGGAAGTTCAGGTGGTCTTCACCCCAGGACAGGGGGAGGATGGTGGGAAGACTGGCAGGCCAACCACTGGACGGCATGTTAGCAGAGACATTGGCCTGAAGTTGTGGGAGGGCCAGAGGAAGGTCTGTGAGGGTCACCAGTGCACCTGAAAACATATGAAACACACTGCAAATAAATCCTATTTACAGATTGATGTATTCAGGTACTGTGTTTGTAACAGATCTCAAGATACAGCTGAATAAGTGATTGGTAATTTTTGAACACTGAAGGAACAACACCTGCTGTGCAACTGCAGCACGTTTGTGTTGCCTCTGGAGGAAGAAATTGTGAGATGCATAAAATAAGGACTGGACATGTGGATGGAGCCACGGACAGCTGACCATGGACAGACGTCTCCAATGGACAAGCACAGAGCCCGACATGAGAAAACAACTCCACATGTACATGTACAACCAGTCAGGAAAACTTCAGGGGCCCATAATGCCATTCATAATCATGCACAATCAGGACCTTGAATACACCACAGACAAACTTAGAGGAAGCAACGACGCAACATACCGAGGCGTGCTGCCAAGATCCCGACCACACCAGTGCCTGCTCCCAGCTCGATGATGCGCTTTCCTCTCAGCTCCACCGACCGCTCCCCGAGGTGACGACACAGATGTAATGCCTGTGTACACACACAAATACACACCCTCACCTTTAGACAACTCTGACACTGACTGAACAGGTTTATTTTCATCACGTCAACAGGAAACAAGTCTGCTCTTACGGCTTCCCACACCGGGGCAGCCACGCCGAGGTTGGCACCGAACAGCTGTCTTATCTTCAGCTCCTCGCCAACTAAATTGTATACGGTCTCTTGAGAAAATGTTTCAGCAAACAGACCATCGTCAACAGGGAACGGGTCGTCTTCATCCCCTGCACAAATCATGGCAGGTGAATTAAATCGGTCCCCTCGATATTGTCAGTTAACTTCACGTTAATGAGCACGAGGACTGACGAGCTTTACGTTTGCTCGCCTTCCAGGTCAAAAAGCATTAGCATTAGCTGCTAGCTAGCCAATGGAAGTTTATCTCCCTGTGCTAGCTACAGAAATAACATAATATGAGTATATAAGTAATATGGGGAACGAAGACAGATAGGGGCTGTTGTGAAATAAGTATAAAATGAGAATAGTTAGTTTAACGCTATCTGTTTAACGCTGTGGTTAACGGTCAGGTGATACCGGTTGTTATTTGAACTAGGTTGCGTTTCGGCTTTTTAATTTTAGCTTGCACTTCCTGAGAGACAGCGATGAGTTATATTGTCCTTACATTTGATCAACATGTAGCATCTGGGTATGTAGTTTCAGCTACCTCAGTAGTGTGTGTAAGGTCTTAAAGAGGCTTTTGATTTGAAATGCAAAACAAAGTTTAGTTTCCGGGTTGAAGGACCTTTCAGAGACCCTGAAATAAGTCCAAATTAACTCTGTGCACCAGACACTTGTAAATAGAACAGTTATCAGTGTGTTACAATATTTAGGCATGAAGGGGAGCAAAATAATGCTCTGCTTACGTTATACTTCACCTTTGTACATCCTGTGTTGCTGATATTATTTGGGGGATAAATCTAGATATAATCCACCATTTAATTTTTAAACCTGAGATCTAGATATTGTGATACTATTACTTGGTGACTTCAGCCATCATATCAGTGACAATCAGAGCAACAGCAACATCCCTCATTTTTTGTGTCACAGAAAAATCACCTCTATCTTCTTCTTATAGCCTGCATATTCACCGTGTTTCATCTATATTTCTGCATTATTTGCTGCAGTTCAAAACACACAAAACTCCATCATGTTCCAGGTTTATTAAAAAAAACAAATCAATTTCCTGTCTGCTCACTGGTTTTGTTTGGAAAACAAAACTTAAGTAGAATACCACTAGGACAAGCAGTTTTCACACACAACTTCACATCAATGACAAAAGATGATTTGAACAGGTGTATAAAGTGTAGAGTGGAGGAGAGATATGTCGAATAAAGCTCTTCATCACTTCAGCTTATCAGTCTTTATGGAGCAAAAGCACAAGAACTTCCAACACAGCTAAATAAAATGTGTCCAATCTGAAAAGAAAAACAAAATCATAATGTTGTCTTCATGTGTGCTTGTGCTGGACTACATCACAGTTTTCTCAGAGTAAAGGACGATGACTGCTGGGTTAAGACTAAAGATACTTTACTCACTATACAGTAATTCTGCCTGAGACAGAACACCACCGAACGTCTTCATTATTTGAAGTTATTAAAAATAAATAATTCTTTTCATCGTACAGATGACAGTAGTATTACATCCATAACACAACCCCCTCCCCCTCAGGCCTCAATATGTGCAAACTGCAAGAGTTTAAAAAAGGTAGCACTTTATGCAAGGACCATGAAAGACAAAAACAACGGTTTTAAAATGAGCACTTCATGAAAAGTGCAGCAGGTGTGACACGGTAGTATTTTAAAATTAAAGGATGAATTGGGAGGAAGCTCATGGCTGTCTACAACCTCCTCAGGCAAACAGTGGAGTGACACAATCTCATTATTATTGTGGAGTAAAGAAATAAATAAAAAAAACAAGGTGGTCCTTAAACCAAAGGAATATTTGGTGCTGAATAACCGTTCTGATCATATCTGGTACTTTCCTAATACAAAACATTTTCTTTTAGTCTTCCAAGCTAAAATACTGAGCCGGAACATAAATGCAATGTTGGGATGAGAAAGAATTTGCAGTAAAATGACATCTACTGCATATTTTGCTTCCACAAACACTCATTCTTGTCACATGTTCCTCACAGACACAAGATGTTTGCAATGATACTGGACAGAAATGATGCATTGTCACACAACAGACGTCACAATTCGTGCTTGGAGTTCAAGCAGAGGATGCTCTGCTTTAGCGTTTAAACATTGGTTGTCCATTTTTATACACCACAATGTGTTTTCTTTTGTTAAGACACATATGTCAACACACTCGGGTTCCACAAACCTCTGTCACAGAGTCTCACCGATTTGGGTGCGAGTCACTTGATAAAACAGCCACGGCTCAAACAGACTGTTGATTGTATCTTTCATTAAAATCAACCACAAAAAAAAACATCTTCACACTGCCCAAAGTGCACCCGTAAAGAGACGTGGGTTATTTCTTTTTCTTCGTTTCCTGGTGGGTACGAAAGGCAACCAGCTTTGTTTTGAGCAGAACCGAGACAGAGTCCAAGTCCACACAGATGCACAACAAGCACCCACACAGAAAACAAAAGCCAGAGGAATGCATAATTAAAACTTTGTTCCAAAAAGAATAATAATTAGAACAATGACTATGACGAACAGGATCAAAATGACCAGCATCTTTCTGTTTTTCTTCTGATACTGTTCCGCCTGCAAAGAAAACGGAAAAAAGTCAAATACTGCTTTTCACTTGCTTTCAATTCAATTCTGAGTTTAAACAGATTTGTAAGCTGTGACGTTTGGTGGAACCTGTTTTCAATCAATATGCTAAATTTTATCATAATTGTGTCTTTAGCTTACTGTAAGTTTTCCCTGCTGGTTGTTAGCATTCATTATTAGCTTCCAAGCAAACATAGAAATCTTAATTAACAGCAAACAAAAAAATCAAAATGTGTCTGAAGACACAAACATTTTGTGTTTACCTTTTGTAACTGCTTCAATCCATCATCTGTTTTCACACAAGCCTGCTCCACGTTGAAGTCAATTCTGTCGAGAACGGTGCCCTTTGGGAAGAAGAAGAAGAAGAGGGAATTTGTTAGCAGGGGAACATTATTTTGATAGTAGATCCTTTATTTTAAACATAGTTAATATTATTATATAATAAACAGAAACCTATATTCTCACCTACATTCTTACCTCGGGTCTGCTTTGACATAAATAATTCTCATTCAAGCTTTGTTGATACAAAAAATGCAATGTGAATGTGCCAGGATGCCTTACATTTTGGAAATCGTTAGGGAAACTCAGTGACAACCCACCCCTGTACATGGAGGACAAGAGCCTTTGTCTTTGGTGGCTCAGCGGCTGAACTCACGCCATGATTACGAGTCTATTATTCGATTGTGTGTGTGAGCGTGTCAGGACTGCTTCAAATACCTGTTCCACCACCATTCCAGCCAAGTCCCGGAAAATCTCATTCAGGTCTGAGATGGACTGCACTATTTGTCGGATCTCCCTCTCTCGCTCTTCAACCATAACCGTGTTCTGCTCCACCATCATCAGCTGGTCGTCTGTGAACCCCTGAAACAAAGACAGAAAATGTCTCTATAATCTCTTCTTTCAGTTCCACTGGTTGGTGACAGTAGGAGAAACTTTTACTTTTTCCCCAAACATATACTTTATTTTATATCATTCTTTATCTTTTAGTGAGTTTAATAAAAAGTGACGGTTCATCCAGACTTTTAATGGGTGTTTTTTTTCTTATCTATATTTCTGCTTGGTATCCAGGATGCCTGTGTTGAACTCTCACTGGGGTTTATCTGAACAACTGGATGAATTTTAAAAAGCTGGTCACCTTGTCATATACAGCTAAATCTTCATCCTCTTCCATTAGGGGTCCAGAGTCAAAAAAGTGCTTTGACCTCTCCTCACGATTCTTCATACCTGGAATATAATCGAATGACGTGAAGATTAGATGGCGGGAAAAACAGCTCGTGAAGCAACAGTGAGGAATGAGAATGTCGGAGGACCAATCACAGCCTTACTGCAGCTCTTACGTTTTAGGTAGCTGGACTGTGTGTGCCTGAAATTGGTGGACAGCTCCTGCAAGCTCTGTGCCAGGGACGAGACCACGTTTCTCAATAGCCTCTCCTCCTGCTCGGTGCAGTGGCCACAACGAGACTGCAACCCCGTCACAGCTCGCTGGCACCGATGAAACATCTGCAATCAGCACAACATTACTGAGGGAGCGGAAACAAACTCCATGTTTCCTTTCAAATCGAAACTCAACATGAAATGCTGTCAGATGTGTCCCTTACAACCCCTAAAACAATAAGACAATCAGTACTCTATCAAGCGCTCACTTGCCAATTGAAAATGATTGAAAATATGCTAAAGTTCAGGCAGTGTTTCCAATAGGAAAAAAAGGCTTTAACCCTCTGAACCCCAAACAATTTCTGGAGGTTTTTTACTCACTGTGGGTTCAATTTTCACTGCAATATACAGGATAAGTCCTGCACCTCTATGGGAACATCACAATCATGGTTAGATGGTGGGAGAACTCAAAATTGTCTTTTGTGTAGTATAGCAGAGTTTTAATGACAAATAGGGGAAACAAAAAAAAAGATTTAATATGCTTTATTTTACAAAAAGAAAAGTAAAAGCGAGTAAGGGCTGCACATGCTACACTTACATTTCTGCAACCCTTCCTGCCTGCTTTGTGCAAACACAGCCTGCAGGCAACTTTTCATTGAATTACTGTCACGTGAAAAGTCATTAAGGCTGCCCAGCTGTGCTGAGAGCGCAAATGTAATGTTTTTTACAGGGTCTGGTTGGTGCAAACAGTTTATTTTTGGCAAAATTTTAAGTGAGACATGTAGAATAAAGTGATTTTAAGGTTACATTTGGTTATTTTTCCAGAAATGAACAGGATTTGTTTCAAGGAGTGTCAGAAATGCAAAAATCCAATGATATTTTCTATTTTTTCTGGCTTTGATAAATGGTGTAACTTTGCCAATTTTTGTAAAAGAAAACACATCTTTTAAAATTGCTGGCAGGTTGTGTGGTTCAGAGGGTTCAGGTGTTTACTTTTCAATCGCTATTACTAGACTGGTGAATTACTGTACCTGTGTGATCTCCTGTGTAGTGATTTCTATGGCATGCTCCTCTTCACTACTGTCATCAAGAGTGGGACGATTCATGTGCTTGTCATGAAGTGAGGCCAGTTCCTTCATCTTCTGCCGAACCCGTGTGATGTCATACTGGATCTGAAAGGGAATGTCTGAGGGTTAAAAGCCATGTGACTTCACTTTGTACATAAATGATTTAAGATAACAGGATTCAAAGCTACAGTATTAGTAAAGTATTAGTGAGCTTTAGATTAAACAGAGATATTTTGCATGGGTCGGCCTCAGATAGGTCTCTTTATTTATACCTCATCAACCCCCTCTATCCATTTGGGGGGTAGTTTCTTGGTGACTCCAATGGCAGCTTCAGGATCCAGACTAATTCCTGACACCAAGGCCATCCGGTCATCAGCCAACTTTGGAAAAAAAAAGAAAAAAAAAAAAAAAAAGGAAAAAAAAAGGAAAAAAATTAATTATTATTTTATTAAAACATTTTATATAATAATTCAGCATGAAGATGATGGTGTACATTTTTATGCGTCTTAATTAGTTCTACCACAAAGGGAAACAACAGTACCTCGTCAAGCTCCTAATGTGATTTGCAGATAGCAGAGTGGTCCCATCCAATACAGAACAAGGAAAAGGAGAGAGACAGAAGTAACAGAAAGTGAGCCCCAGAAAATCAGCAGCTGATACTAAAAGTGTTTTTGCAGCCACCCCCCCCAACCAACTAATGAAATTTTGAAATGAGAATGGTATTTGCTGCACAGCAGCGGTACATAGGGTCATATTCACATTTGTCCTGAGTTTGTGTGTCTATGTACTAAAGTGTAAAACTACAGTGTGAATACAAAAATAAATAATTCTTCACCTCAGACTCACTGCACAATAATTCCCCTTAAAGAAATCATTGGAAGTAGAGAATAAAGACAGAGGTTGAGGTTGAAATGGCTGAGCCCCAAGATGACCTGAGATGGCTGAGTTTCACAAAATGAAAGGAGATATTATTAAGAAGATTTGAAGTGAGTGGGACTTTAATATTCCTCTGTCAAAGTCAGTTATTTTAAACCTGAGCGGACAGCAGCTTCAGGAAGCTGAATGTGCATGTTAAAATGGCAAACAAAGCAGTTAGCTGAGTCACTGCCTTTAGTCTGCAAATATAGTTCAGCCTGTGGATATGTACTGTGTCATAATTGTACCACTCTGAAATGGAAGTGGCATACTGCTGGATGACAAAGGGGCTTAAAGCAAAGCAGAAATAAGAAACACCTGTGTTACATATTTTTTTTTTCAGGTTTCACTTTGTTAGCTTGACTGTGGTCGACTGCTCTAAAAATACTAATTCATATCCACTTCAAATTGAATTTTACCACCAAAGACAGTACCAACATTTTCTCTGTGACACTGGAGGGGAACACAGAGACATTTAAATGAACACAGTTTGATAATATACATGGATGAAGCTTGATACAAGGACACCAAGACTAAACAGACACTGAACAGACACAGCACAAGACAAGTGAGATACTAGACTGTCAACATTTTACATCTCCATTTGAGCTACACAACACACAACATAGTTGGAATGATGTAATAAGTGTCAGGTAAGGGGTCGAAAGAGGGCTGTTTACTGCTCATAAAATATCAATGGCAAAGCTAACACATTAACAGCATCACCTCGCGACGGTGCTCTAGTAAAAATGCAGGAGACCGACTGAGTTAGAAATGGGGGAGGTTTTTTGCTCTAGGTGAGAGAAATGACAGCAATGACTGTATGAGCTGTTCATCTGCCCAACAAAAATGCTCTCAGCTCTGGAGTATCAGGCCACAGCACCGCCACGGGTTTTCACTCAGGTTTTCGCCTACATGCTGATGGTCCTGAGGTAAACCTCAACACTCTACACTGCGTCATAAGCAGAGATGCACTAACAGACAGTGTCCATCCAGGAGCCACAGGAAGACAGAACAACGAGGGTTAGGAGAAGTCATCACCCTGCTCAGTGGCATCTTTTGGGAAATGCAGTACAGACATCCTCAACTCAACAGATGGGATATCCTCACATGTTCAATGGCTCTGGGTGCACAGGCTGGCAGCAACGAATCTACCACAACTGGGTGTGAATGGTTATATGGACCCTACAGCTGCACCTGGTGTCCTCTTGTAGAGACATGAGGTGAACTCAAGAGAAGCACAGGAGAGCCGTGACCTGCTCCTGCTCAAGCTTCCAGAGAGTATGTTGACTCCCTTATGCTCTGGAGTATTACAAACTGACATTTTATTGACCGTGTGCAAGAAGTCAATGAAAATGACTGAAGAAATAATTTGTAGAGAACTATGTTTTTTTTTTTTCCACTGGAGTGGTACAGACCTGACGCTGACATGCAGCACGTCATCATCAATGTCGAGATAAAACTCACTGTTTCTGCTATAGGTTAAGTTGATTCCGTCATGGGGGGCTGACGGCTCAATTTCTACCGGCACAACAATCTCTGGTGCACTATTTTGTCGTTCCACATAATGAGGAAGCTTTGTGCTGATTAACAATTCTGGGGACAAGACAGCCATGGTATCAGGAGAACTGGTGAAAGAGGCCAAATGATATGAATAGTTCTGGCTGACAACCAGTACTTTTTAGGGCTGCAACTGAATTATTTTCATCGTCTATTAATCAGTCGATGACTTTCTCGATTAACTGATTAGTTGTTTGATCTATGAAATGTCAGAAAATGGTGAAAATGTTGAACAGTGTTCCCCAAAGCCCAAGATGACGTCCTCAACTGTCTTCTTTTATCCATAGACCAAAGATATTCAATTTACTGTCATGAAGAAGTGAAGAACGAAAGGAAGAAAGAAAGAAAGAATTTTGACTTTTTCTTAAAAACACTCAAACCGATAAATTGATTATCAAAATAGTTGCCAATTCATTTAATTGTTGACAACTAATTGATAAATCATGGTAGCTCCAGTAGTTTTCAGGAATGTTATACAGCAATCTTCCAGTTTGTCACACATTTTTATTAACGCAAGGGAAAACCAGCATCATTCTAGTGGAACAATCACTTACAGGTTACAGGCACAATTTGATCTAGACTATACTCATGAAATTACTATGTAGACGCCACAGCACACTATTACTATGTAGACATTAGAAAACATGCTCTAACTTTCCCCAAATCCCACCCAATTTACATCATCACCAATTTACAAACTTATTTTTTATCTTACAAATAAGAGAATACAGACTTCTACTTAGCTGGTTTCATTTTTATATTATACGTCTAATGTAGACAATTAGCTATTAAGAGGTGAATAATGTGCCTGCACAGCCCTCTTCATCCTCCTCCATCATATTAATCAGTCCTGAGGTGATATTACGGGGCACAGACACAGCACCGGTGTAGAGGTCTTCCTGACTAATGATTAACAGCTACTAACACACAACTATATCTAGCTAACACGGTGACTCAGTGACTGGCTATATGCAAACACACAGTAAAAATGTCAAAACGATGCAGACCACTCACCGCAGCATTGCTACGTGTACTCAGACGGGGGTCGTATGTACTCACTTGCTCAGCCAATATCTGCCGGTTTTGGATTGCATTGTTCCGCATTAACAAGAAGGCATCGGTCAGACGCCTAGTTGCCATGACTGCTTTGTTTGATATCTAAATTAACAATGGACAAAGTGCGGATCAGGCGATGATTTATTGAACTATGTCCACCGCCGCTGACCCGCAGCTAACACACCGCTAGCTTTAGCTTTAGCTTTGCTGCGATGGGTGAGGAAAACTCGCGATACAGCGCCGACAGTGGACAGCAAACGACGTTAATAGTATTTATCTGTCAAGCATCTCTAATACTAAGGTAAAAATGAGAAACATGACCGACAGGTTCTTCTAAATTTTTGGACTTAACGTTAGATTGGTAACGCTGTTGCGCTTTGACCAGCTACGGAAGTCGGAAAAACGTAAACACCTGCGTAGCCTGTTTCTTCTTCTACTACTCATTTACTGCAGTAACTGAGGCACCATGATCGCCCCCTACCGCTCGGCGAAGAACAGACTTATCGCCTATAGAGAGACAACCGTCTCTGTCAATACACAGTCATTATCTCCAGGGTTGTTTCAAAAGATTAGACTTGTTTAAGCAAAAAAGTTCAGTCTAGACCACAGAAACAGTAGCTTGACAAAACAGTGCAAGGTCCACTTACCAACTTTTTCCAAAGCTTTTAACTGTCTTCAACTTGTGTTGGATCTTCAGTTGTTTGCTTATATGACATACACAACAAAATGTGATTTCCAGATCCCATGTTAAATGTAAGACATCCCATGTGAAAACAGCAATGTCACATGTAATATTATTGGTAAAACAGAATTTCAGTTTACACATTTCCACGTGATTATTGGACATTAATTTATATTTCACACGAGAAAACATAAATTTCTCATTTTTGTAAAGAACAGCAATATATTGCTCATTATGTGCACAGTGGCAGTTATTATACCAATATTAAATCCAAATCCATTAAGTATTTTCCCACAATGCAATGCAAATATATCATCATGCACAAGGCATGAGTAACTGACTATAACTAATTATTTATCCACTCACTGGCCTTGCATCTTTGTATGACCCTTTTTCTCTTTTGTCCACATGGTCATGTCATACCCGTGTTGCTTTCATATTTGCTATAATGTTCCTTTATATTTATGTTTTTCCTCTTTTGCCTGCACTCACAAGTATATATATTGTGTTGCTCTTCTAGTTGGACACGGGTATTTGAAGCGTTCAACAGCAGATAGGTACCTACAGATGTCACTGCCTCAGCAGACAAACCTTTGACCTGCCAACCGGTCCTCCACATCCAGTTTGTAGGATTAATCTTCAGTGAATTTAGAATGCATTAGTCACTGCCTCAGCACATCTTATCTATTTTTGACCATGCTTTATGGACCTCACAGATTGATTTTATGTCCCTCTTTAAGACCATTCAGGCTGGCATTAGTGTGTCAGATATGTCCTCAAATAACAGCTTGAGAAAACAATTTACTGTCTCTTGCAAAATCCATGGAAACTGGCAAAATTCAACAGGTTATAGTAAATGTTAAGTCTCACATCTTTTCTGCAAAGAGCTTTCAGGGTTCACATTCATTCAGTTGCATCTGCTCATTCACTCTGTTAACGCTGGGAACAAGACGGCCTGAACCTCTGCCTGAGTTTTAGGGCTTAGAGCCGCAGTATTTAGGAGATGCGTTCACTCGTTGGGAGGGCACAATAAATCAAACAAGTGCGCGTGCCTGTTGCATTTGTGTGTGTGTGTGTGTGTGTGTGTGTGTGTGTGTGTGTGTGTGTGTGTGTGTGTGTGTGTGTGTGCGCGCGCGCGCGCGAGGCGGTGCCACTATCTGTAATTATGTCGCCAAAAGCTCCTCCTCCGCTCGTTCTTAATCCCTTATATCCGCTAATGCCGCAGCGGACATTCACCTCCAAGCTCCAGCTGCCGTCAACCAGCATATCGTTTCCGTGTCGTGGAGTTCCGTGTACGGGGAACTGCTTTTGATTTGCCTCTGCTGAAGTCTGCAGAAGAGGAGAGAGAAAGGTAAGGCGCGTTAAGGGTTCGGTCGTCTTCCTGTCTGGATGACTGAACACCTGTGCAGCAGGTAGAGAGAAAAAGCGGTGCCTGTCCCTCAGTCATGCACCCTGACTTTAAACTCTAATCCTGTCACATGGATGCGCCTTTTAAAAAGTTTGTGTTAATAGGTGATTTGTGATTTGCTTCTATTTGCCATTATTATTATTATTATTATTATTATTATTATTATTGGAAGTGTTTTTTATGGGTCAGGGGACTTTTGCAGAGAATATAGCTGGACACATTCAGCAGCTCCATCAATGTTCATACAGGCTGGTGTTGAATTTTATTTTCATTTTCTGCTTGTGACAGTAAAATCTCTGTCATTTGAGGCTGAAACTCTGCCACACACATGTTAATACTCGTGGGCAAATCCTCATTTTGTCAGATCTTGTTACAAGCATCTGATCCATTGCCACCTTTCTGAAAGTGTGAACTAATATTTGCAGGATAAAAATGTCCTACCTTCATTGAATGTGGTGTAGTAGGTCTAATAATTGGTGATGCCTGAGGTTCAGACTTGATAAATATCTGAAGTCTGTGGTTGATCAGTGTCCATTACGAGAGGAGTGTTTGACGTACTACTGGTATGTGCAATCCAAGGAATGGAGGCTAACCAGTTCATGTGAGTCACTGCCACAACAGTGAATGGCCTAAGACCTATTAAATGAAAGGCTAACTCCTTGTTTCTGCCACCTCTGTAGAGGTTAACGCTTCACCCTGGGGTTGCTCTCCTCCCTGTCATCTCTCCAACTGATTTAATTGTGTTCTCTTTGCTCATTCAGCTCATCGGCATGGCCTCGCCTGACGATACAGAAGGATCTCTGACTCCTGTGGATTTTATCCAGCTGCAGCATTACATGGAATGTAAGTCAATTGCAAATGCAATTATTAATATTACTGACTTGTCAAAACAGCATGTAAAACATAAAGAGACCAGCTGAAGAGTTGAAGTCCATATATTTATTTTATTGTAGAACTGCCTTTATATCCACATATGAATGAATATGTATATATAAAGTATAATGATTTTCAGTGGTGGAATAAAATGAAATACTTATACTAAAGTACAATTTTAAGGTACTTGTACTTTACTGAAATGTTTCCATTTTGTGTTACTCTCTACTTCTACTCCACTACATTTATCTGACAGCTACTACTTACATTGCGGATTTAATATTTTAAATACAAAACATGTAATCGGCTCATGAGCTCAGTGTGACACACTGTTATAGATTAAACAATGCAACTGTGTAAAATAAAAAACAGCTCCACATAGATCAACTGCAACAGCAGAATGCTACTTCCAAATTAATACACAAGCAACAATACTTACATCATTTTATGTAAGTATCTAACAATCAGCTCCTTCAAGAATCACCACGTTAATATGGTGAATGGAGTTTGCCTTCCCCTGTTACCCTGGGAGCTGTGTTGTCAGGGTCAGAAGCTTCTGGTAGGGTCTTCCAAGGCAAATTGGTCAAGGGAATGGGCCAGGCTAAGTGCAAGTCTGCATGACAAGGCTGCCAAGAAGGAGCTGCAGTACTTGGCTCTCCCCTGGAGCCATACCTGGGAGCAAAGCAAGTGTCTGATGCCTTGACCTTGACCCATGGGGCTTGGCTGGTCACACCTTGACAAAACTACATGGAGCCACCGCTCCATGGGCCCACCACCCACAGAGATTGGTATTGGGGTTGGATGCATTGCAAGCGGGAATGTAGGTGTGCAAACCCCTGGCATCGCAGCTGGTTCTAGGAATGTAGATCTTCATCTCTCTGGCGGGGAGAGAACCTGAGCCGGTGTGGAAGGTGGAGCAGCACCAGCTACATATGGTTGGGCCCACCTCTACACATGGAACCGGATGTGGAACCAAACTCTCTTTATCCAGAGTTGTCTAGGGTGAGAGGTGCTGGGCAAGTGTGGGGATGCTCACAAGCTCCCACTGAGCGCTTCTGTGTTGGAGTTTTTCCTGGAGAACGACAGGGTTGCCTCTCTGAAAGTCATTGAGAGGGAGGCCTTGACTGTTGTTTGTGCTTATGCACCAAAAAGCAGCGCAGTACTCAGCCTTCTTGGAGTCGCTGAGTGGGGTCTTGTAATAGATCCCGCCTAGAGACTCTATAGTTATGTAGGGTGACTGCCACGCTCACATAGGTAATGTTGGAGAAACATTGAGGGGGTGACTGGGAGGAATGGCCTGTCTGATCTGAACCTGAAGAACGGTTTGTTGTTGGACTTCTGTGCTACTCATGGATTGACCATAATGAACACCATGTCCAGGCATAAGGTGGTTCATAAGCGTACTTGGTATCAGAAAACTTTAGGCCAGAGATTGATGATTGACTTTGTGGTCAAACACTTTTCCAGTGGGTGTTGGCCTCTGCCAGGGTTTCCAACTAATTTTTGATATACAGAGAAACGTGTGGACTGCCTTGCTTAGTGTGCTGCCACTGTGACCTGGCCACAGATGAGGAAGGAAGAAAATAGACTGATGGGTGAAACAATCACAGGGACCATTTGTCTGCATAAAAGATGGAGGTCTTTTACTTTTGATACCTTAAATATGCGATGGTTTGAAATGTAGTACTTTTACTTGTAATAGTATTATTACACATCATTTTACACAAGAAGAAAAAGAAATGTTCATGTTAAATCAATGAGAATTCTCTGTCCAGCAGAGGAGAGTGAAGGGGAGTAAAATGCTGAATGCTGTGTGCTAAATTTATAGAAACTGAAAAATTCAATCTGACTGATCTGAGATCTGATCTGATCTGACCTGCAGACATTTCTTATACCTGATGGATCACTCATAATGGGTTTCTGGTGACTTTCAAACTTGAGAATGTCTCCTTTGGGAGATCAATTCTTTCTCACAAAAATTGAAAGCAGCAATAATCACTAAGCATCGGAAATCAGCATCATAAAATAAAAAACTGAGAAGAAAGTTCCTGATAATCATGCACCATCAACACAAAGAACACTCCATAATGTTTCTCTGGAGGATCATTCAGCATCGACACAAGAACACAAACAACGGCTCCAAAATGTAAGTGCGTGCTTTGCGCCGGTGTTTGAGCTGATGCAGAATAGACCTGATGACAGGAAACTAAAAGTGGTGCGGGGCTAAAAATATTATGGCGTACACTCAGAGGCTTTGAAAGAAATGAAATGGGTGTGTAGGCTTTTAGTGCTGGGGGGGTGCGTATTTGCACCATTGGATAATGGATGAACAGATAATTACACCCGCTCCTCTCTGGACCAGAGGACGCGTTGCTGTGTGCTACCTCTGACGGCAGGGCCCAGATTTAATGTAGGGTACACACAGTTCGTCCACAATTAGTGATGATCTCACATATGTTTTTTGTGTTTTAGCACTCAGCAGCCATGTAATTAATGTGTGGGATAAATGGCGAAAAGGAAAAGAACTGAATTGGTTTTACTGCAGAATGTTTTTCATCAGTTGTGGTCAGAACAGAGAGATCAGTATGATGTATTACATTTAATCCTTTTCTTGTGCTTTTTGATTTGTCTGTCACCTTTTGACCTCTTCAATGTCGTCTTCGCAGACAGTAGTTTGAGTGTCAAAGATGTGATTAAGGAGTTTCAGCCTGGGGGTCGACTGGGCCAGCACAGCTTTGGAGAGGTAAGTCATGCACCAGATCTTTTCTGGACAATGATACATGTGGTAAACCTTTATTTTACAGCCTACTCATTTTCACCTGGCAGTGAGTTTCGTTTCATTCCACAGCGCGTCGATGCAGTGGGCTTCGGTCTCTTCATCAAGACCTACCTAGAAGTGGATGACTTCCCTGCAGATTTCTGCCAAAGGCTTTTTCGCTACTTTCAACATGTAGAGCAGGACGGGTCCATAAAGGGCCCTCTGCCCCAAGGAGGTAAATTATTATTATTATTTTGAAAGTCACATCCTGTCTTCTTTTACGTTACAGCATGGAGCAGGCAGGTGCTGTTTCCTATTTCCTGTTGGACACTTGGTCCGAAGCCCACCTGTTTGTTTCTCTGTTCCAAATACCAACCTAATGTATTTGCTTTTATACTGCAGAACTTAAAAAAAATAATGCTGTGTGATGACCTGATGTAATAAAGGTTTCCAGTTCAGTCAATAGGTTCTTTCCATTCCTTTGTTTTCAGGTGGGGTCTTTCTTCGCGATGTGTCCTGTTACTTCTCAGTGCTGGAGGAAGGACTTCCACGGGAGAAGCTCGAATGTTGGTTTTACCTACATGTTGCACCATTTTGTGACATTTGATTATAGTGCAACTGCATTTAATGTACATTCACCACTGCTGAATGGTTAAGACTGGTGTAAGGAAGGTTTGAGAAAGTGAAAAAAATCAATGGTTGGATCGCAGACTGACTGACTTTTTGTTTCTAGTTACTTTCAGACTTTACGATAAAGATGGCAACGGACTCCTGGACAGCTCTGTGAGTTACTCACAATCACTGATGAGGTTCTCGAACTGCTCTGTTTGGTTTTTGTAACACACAGGATGTTTATTTTTGTGGAGTTGTATACCTACTTGTGATGTACAGCACACAACAAGATTAGCATAGGTTACAGTACTTTGCATGAAGATGGAAATCCATGTAAACCCTGTTGTCTCTCCATCAGGAGGTGGATCGTATTATCAACCAGATGATGCGAGCTGCTGATTACCTGGGCTGGGATGTGACTGAACTCAGACCAGTACGAGTCTCTTCTTGACGTCTTTTTTCATTTTTAAGCTTGTAAATTCAGATTTTTTGTGATGCTATGATGAAAAATTTGCACTAAATCTGTGATAACTGATGATTGTTTTTGGTATTGGACAGGTGCTCAAAGACATGATGACAGCGATCGATGTGGACGACAGCGGGACTGTCACTCTGGAGGAATGGGTGAAGGGAGGCATGAACAACGTGCCTTTACTTGTTCTGCTTGGACTGAAGGTGACTGAACAACCGTTTGACTCCACATACAGCACTTAAATGTCCCTTCAACATCCTCTGTTTTGTTAACGTTGTTGGAAAGAAACCAACATCAGTGTGATCACCTGGGGTTCCTATTTGTCTTTTCTTTTGTCCTCTCTAAAGTCTTTTTTGTCGTCCCCTCATCCACAGATGACAGAGAGGGATGGGCAGCACATTTGGAGGATGAAGCACTTTAACAAGCCGACCTATTGCGGTGTTTGTCAGAGCATGCTGCTCGGCCTCGGGAAGCAGGGACTCTGCTGCACCTGTAAGAGCTCACAGCCGCCAACAGGGGGCAGCCACGCACCTCATACGGAGCACTGTTGAAGTGGAGGAGGCACACCTTTTCTAGTTCATTTGTCTGTTAATTGCTGTAGTTTTCCATGAATCAAAATAAATGCATTTGACTGTGGAATGACATATATGTATGAGTAGAGTGGTTTTGCCATGAACTCATGCACGTCTGAAATATTGGTTCTTCTTCAGGTTGCAAGTACACCGTCCACAATCAGTGTGCCAACAAGAATCCTGAGGCATGTGCTCCCACCTTTGTCAAATCTAAAAAGGAGATTTCTGTAAGTAGCACGACAGCCCCGCTTTGGTTCTCATTCATTCATTTCTGTGTTTCAAACTTACAGTTACACATAAACCAGCATGTGAGTTTTAAGTCAAACGACAGTGCGTATGTCGGGGACTATTTTCAGCTGCGGATGAATACAGATTTGGTGCTGTAGTGAGTATTTCCAACAGCAGGACACACGTGTGGGATTGACTCAAGATAAACTACCGTATGCGTGTAACTTGTAATAGAGTATCAGCAGACTAATCCTTTAAAGTCTTTTTGTCACATTTAAACAAAATCTGTGGAAAAAACCATCCTTGAGTTATATAACCTTTTCATATCGTCAAACTATTGTTTTCAGGGTCAGGAATGAACTGCAGGCTGACATTTGTCATGTGAATATATTCATGTCAGTTCTGTTTTTGGTCAGTAAAAAGAGAACACATTAACAATAATGAACATTACAGTGCATTAGTCAGTAATAAGTGCAACCCATCAGTGTTTTTTTAAGTGCGGATTACAGCCAGCACAGTCTGCTCCGTACATCTGTTAAATGTCCTGATTTTGTACAAGCGCAGACAATGATCTGTTCACTGTCTTTCCGGTGTAGCGTCACAGTCACAACTCACTGATTCACTCTATCTTTAATGGCACACAGCAGTGAACTGGCTGCAGTTCCTCAGCTGTTCTTGAAGGTTTGAGGTGCCAGTGTGCTGCAGGGATACTTGATCTGGTGATGCTTGTTAGCCTGTCAGCGGTTATCCAAAAAGTCATAAATCGGAAACCGTCTATAACTTCTACAGCTGCTCTACGGAGGGTGTGGCCTGTGCTCATTCTTTTAACGTCAAGTGTAACAACATTTTTCCTGCAGTCATTCAGGGCTGGCCTGTTGTTTGGCACCGCGGTAGTGAACATGAACATTGTTCCTGGAGCTGAAGTTGGAAAGAATCTTTAGACTTGTCTAGACATCATGTAGGTGAAAACAACCCTGGGTAATTAGAAAAGGAGAAAGCAGTGAGAGTGGTGATCCTGCAAACACTTCCATGGATTCTGAAAACCTGTTAGAATAAATTTTAACAACAACAAGATAAGTAATAGTAGTGGATTAAACCTTATCCTCAGCCTCTCCTTTCTGCTCCTCTGTGTCTCAGGTTGCAGCTCATGACTGGATCAGAGCTGACGGAAACTCCACTAAATGTCAGATCTGCCACAAGAAGATCAAAACTTTAGCAGGGAGGCGTTGTGTGTGGTGCCAGGAGATGGTGAGGACTGTGTTTGTGTGTGTGCACATTAATGAATTTGCGAGAGAGGATCTTAGAAGATGTTCACTGAGTCTGGTCTCTTTTTAAGCGTCATGATGAGTGCGTTTTCTCTGGCTTATCCTCCTGTGATTGTGGACCACTGAGAGATCATATACTGCCTCCATGGGCCATATATGCTGTCTCAAAGGTAAACAAGCAGCTTTAGCCAAAAAAATACCAAGAGCATAAATTTGGCTTTATCCGGTTTGACATTTTTAGCATTATTGTCGGTTAATTGCCTGTTTGTCGGTTAATTGTCTGTTGTTTCCTGCAGGAGGAGGACACCAGCTTGTTAAATGTCACTCCTGATGGCCACGTCCTGCAGGTCTGCTGTTATCAAATCATCCTACACACTTTCAGTCCTTTTCCAACTGTACACCCATGTGTTTTCTCTGTGAAGTCTCCTTCAAGTTGTCTGCTCAAACGACCATCTGCATATCATTGCTTTGGGAGAATCTCCAATTTTAGTGATTCGTCATGTTTTTTTTTTCTTTTAATTAAGATTTTCATATTTGAGCGGACTGTACCACTGCGTTTGTCATCTGTTTGAGTTCATTTCAGTGTATTGGATGAAGTCATGGACAAATACATCTGTCTTGATTATGTCCGCTTCTGCAGGGACAAGCCTCACTGTTCGAGTATTGAAGTTTAAAGTACCAGACAATCACCTCCTGTAAACTTTAAAAGTGGCTGTTACTTCAATAATGTAGAATAAAATTATGCTGATTTCAGTCAACCCCAATGGTAACAATGGCTGAGGAAGAACTTACAGAGACAGTTCCTCCTGCAGCAATATGCCTTTAAAATATGGCTTCATGCACTGCCTCTGTTAAGAGCTCAGCATTCACTGCCAACATTTATCAGCTGAATATTCCTGAAACTAAAAATACCTGCCATGGCACTATATCATCATAATGTTTAAATATTAAGGACTGTGAAGCTTTTTTAGTGCGAGACAGGACACCTGGAAACCTGGATCTTTGGTGAGGAAGTCGAGTTTAGTTGAGCTGTGAATGGGAACTTAATCTGTCATGTATTTTCCTTCAGATTGTTCCAATTCCAGACACCCACCCTCTGCTGGTGTTTGTCAACCCAAAAAGTGGAGGAAAGCAGGGTGAACGGTGAGCAGCCTAATACGTTTGTGTAACTTTATTTTACCCCATAATGCAAAATTGATCCATTCATTTTCATGTCGCCTCCTGTCTCTCTGGGCGTGCTGATTTGTCTGTGTTGTGTTTTCCACAGAGTTCTCAGGAAGTTTCAGTACCTGCTGAACCCACGTCAAGTGTACAACCTGTCCAGCGGAGGTCCTGCACCAGGGTACAGTGCACTTTTACCTCTATGAGTGCTTGTTATCGTTGGATTCTACACTTCATTCGAGTTTCTTCACATTAATGTCGTCTTTGTGTCTTCAGGCTGCACTTCTTCCGCAATCTGCGTGAGTACAGGATCCTGGTGTGTGGAGGAGACGGCACCGTCGGGTGGCTTCTGGATGCTATAGGTACTGTAGGTCCTTCTGGGTTTCAGAGAGGTGGTTAAGATAATCGTCTCCAAGGCTAAAGTAAAGTACCTGTGATTTCAGACAGGGAAGACCTCCAGGTGCGTCCCCCCGTAGCTGTCCTGCCTCTGGGCACTGGGAATGACCTGGCTCGCTGTCTACGCTGGGGGGGAGGTAAACCATCAACACATTAACTCTAAACCACCGTCACTGAGATATTAGCACTGACACTGGAGCGTTCATTTATCCTCTTTTTTTGCCTCTTTTGTAATCCCACAAAAGGCTACGAGGGGTCAGACTTGAGAGAGATCCTGAAGGAGATCGAAACCAGCGAACTGGTTCTCATGGACCGCTGGAGCATCCAGGTGATACCAGACGATCCCCAAGAGGCAGGAGACCCTGTGCCCTACGAGATCATCAACAACTACTTCTCTATTGGAGTGGTGAGTCATTACCTCAGTTTGGAAGAATGATAACATCACAAATGATTATTGGTTGATTTTTACAGCTTAATATTATTAATTACACATGTATCCATGTGAGCAGGATGCCTCTATTGCTCATCGTTTCCACTCCATGAGAGAGAAATACCCCCAGAGGTTCAACAGCAGGTGAGGAATCACACTAACTGGTCTTTTCTAGTGTAACAGAACTGAACATTTTTTAATAAGTTATGTTCTTGTTCTCTGTTGTTTTTAAGAATGAAGAACAAACTTTGGTATTTTGAGTTTGCCACCACTGAGACCATCTCTGCCTCTTGCAAGAAGCTGAAGGATTGTCTCACGATTGAGGTGAGAATTTCTAAAAACTACTTATTTGTAATTCATATAATTGCTTATGTGTTCTCAGTCTTGCATGCAGAAAACAACCTGTTGTTTTGCTTCTCTCAGTGTTGTGGGAGATCTCTGGACCTGAGCAACATGTCTCTGGAGGGCATAGCTGTCCTCAACATACCCAGCATGCATGGAGGCTCCAACCTCTGGGGCGAGTCCAAGAAGCCTGACAATGTGCCAGACGTGGAGCACAGTGAGGTCATCACTGACCCTGAACTTCTTAAAACAATCTCACAAGGTGCGGGAATTGTCATCACTGCACTCTCCTAAATCACCTCATTTATAGTGCCCAAGTACTGTCAGTGGGCCCTCCCCGTCTTCCTGCATGCGGATGCCATCAACCTGTTTGGACTCGATCTTTGTGTGTTGTCTCTCCGCAGATGTGAGCGATAAGCGACTGGAGGTGGTGGGGCTGGAAGGAGCCATAGAGATGGGACAGATCTACACTGGACTGAAGAGCGCCGGGCACAGACTGGCACAGACTTCCCAAATTACCATCAGGTTGTGTGCTTTCACTTACAGGTGGCTGACAAATGCCTGACGACATAAGATGGCTGAATACAGCAACGCCACATGCAACAGCCTCAAAAATAACCACGGAGTGGAGTCAAAACACTCTTTATTAAAATGAAACATTATAAGGCTGTATGTGGCAATTGATTTGGATGCATTATATCGTCAGGTGTTCCAGGCACATTAGGGTTAGTCTGTTGTAAATATCCACACATTTGACTCACTCAGTGCTACAGTATGAATAGTAGAGTATAATTAAATCTCTCTTTCTCTGCTCCCTGTGTGCAGGACAGTCAAAGCTCTGCCCATGCAAATCGATGGGGAGCCGTGGATGCAGCCGCCGTGCACTGTAAGTATTACGAGTCTAATTCAGCACAAAGAGTCAAGATCAATGACTGTATGTAAAGATGGACGACATGACGGCCCCTGCTGTCTGGCTGCAGTATAAATCATAAATGCCGCCCTATCGTGACAGACAGCTGACCTGAACAGCCAGTACATCGATGGAAGAGGAGATGCAGCATCCATCTTTATTTACAGTCACTGGTCAAGACTCAGACATTACATTAGATTTGTTAAATGCAAGTGGTTACAGCATTGTAGTGAGCAGCTTAGTCAAGTTTGTCCCTACCTTTGTTTTGATTACTGTGGCAGAGACGTGTTGCTGTTATAGCACAGATAGGAGCAACAACATTTCAGTTAGCAAACAACCTCCAGCCCTCTGAACACACACACACGCACACACACACACAAACTAAAGAGAAGCCAAGAAAAGGTCTACATGCACTCAGCTATAGCAGCGTGCAGATTTTTAATATGTGCTTTACCCTCATAACAAAAGACAGTTCAACAGCAACACACACTGCAACCTCCAAAATTGTCAAACCTGTTAAACAGCTTAAAAAACTAAGCATTATAACCTTCATGAAAGTAGCTTTATGTCTGTTCTGTTGTATTAGTCGGCATTAGTTTTAGCCAGTTGTACCTAATAAATTGGCAGCTGAGTGTTTGGAACCCTTGCGCCCTCTTTTACGCTCTGATCATACATCTGACGTCATTTAAAGTCAGGTAGGACTCAGTGCTCAGGGCTGAGGGCGGATACTGGAAGTGGGCCAGAGAGAGCTTAAATAACACAGGATGTGATGTGTCTTCAAAGTAAAAGTATGCGTTTAGTTTATTTTAAGATAAAGGGAACAACCTTGATTTAACTGAAGTGTAGACAGAATACTTGTTTTACCAGGCCGTTTGGGAGGGTACAGTTTTTGCATGTTGTGTTTGTATGTTTTATCATCATTAAATTGTCTTGAATCAAAGCTGTGTTTCTTTATTTATTATAGATCCACATAACTCACAAGAACCAAGCTAACATGCTGATGGCTGCACCAGCAAAACCATCCGGCTTCTTTCACCTCAAGTAGATTAATGGTTCCACTGCATCCTCCAACAGACCACCTGTATTATCGTGAAAATGACGCAGGCTGAGTATTTAAAAGAGATTGTAACTGTGTCTTCTTATTATTTAGTATTATTGTGTATGTCTTTTGCACTTAATCCCTGGTATAATTTTAAAGGATTTCAAAGTACAGCCACTGTAGGCAGAGACCACACTGAGAGACCAAAACAAAATTTCACTGCTCAGTCTGATCGCTGCTATCGTGTGCCAACGTCAATGTAATGCATCCATTTCTTTTTTTTTTAAATGAGCATGTATCTGCAGTATATGGAAAAAGATTTTATCTGCGTATTTATGTCGTGATAGGTTTTTTTTGTGGTCAGTCATATTTACAGTAGTGTCTTGATGACTTTCATGTGTTCTTCCTAATGCAGCTGGTGATGAACTGGCTTTGTTCAGCCTTCAGAAGCTCACAGCAGCTCACCTCGTTCAACAACACTTTCCTACCTGTCTGTTCTAGTGTCCGTCGCCGTCAGTGTTCATCCAAGTGAAAAAGTGTATTTGTGTTCGTTATTACTGTGTCTTAAATAGGTTGAAGAAACAAAATGAGAAACATTTGATTAAATGTGACTGAATGTGGTTTTCATAAAGAGCTGCTCTGAAGTTAAACTGAGTCCTGAAAGCGTTGGGGGGCTTTGATGTAGCTCAAACCAAGTTTACTTTAAAAAAACATCACATTGTATTTAATACATTGAGGTGTACAGGACAGGAGTATTAGTAGTTTCCTCAGTGTTGTCATCCGGTAACTTCACTGACAATTTATGCCTTTACATTTTCTTTGTAGTAAGATTCTCCCATTGATGAGGCTTTATAAAAACAATCACAGAATACACTGAAACATTAGGAAATCCATTGAAATATTGCTGATTATGAAAAGAAATAAAATACAGTATAAATATTATGCGACTGGAGAAATGTGTGGGAAAAACATGCCAAGTTTAAGATTGTGTCAGTGATGTTTATCACGTGTCTTCAGCTTTCAGGATTAAGTCTTGTGCAGGATTTTCAGCATACTTGTATAAACATGTGACATGCTTGTACGTTCATTTATTAAATTGTCTTAATATCAGATTGCGTCATTGTCATTTGCATGTCCTGACAGTAGTGTATACTCATTAGGCTCATACAGCATCACATTGTCAACATTTATTGAATTGTCCTCAGACTGACTAGCTGGTGAATGGACAGGTGAAGGAAATAATTACCATCTGTTGCCCCACTATGAGTTTTTGTTTCCTAAGGAATTAGATTAAAGACTGGCTTTTGTCTCCTTGTAATATCCTGTCTGACCTTTTATATTTGGGGATCGTTCCAGCTCAACATTAAGCTCCTAAAGGTTTGGTTGCACTGACATGAGACAGTATTTATAATGGGGATACAAAAGCCCTATTTCAATCTTTCTATCTCAATCTTAAACTCTTTCACAGGACAAATTGCAGCATACTTGAAAGATTACACAATCATATAAATGACAGATCTTAATAACATGCTGCTTATGATGCTTTAAACAGCGTAGAAATAACACACATTTGCCTGTGAAAGCATCTACTGTAGAACACAGTATGAAGTGTACCCCCATGCTTATCTGTCATAAAGGCTGTTTGTCAGCAAGTATTTACTGGTGTATTTATTTGAAGTATTGTGTGCATGTAGTATTACTCTGCGTGCAGCCCACTTATTGAAATTCTAAATCTAAGTTGCTTAAATCTCCTTAATACCAAAGCATGACAGCATACAATGAAGCAGGCTTTGCGTCAGTGTGGGAGGGGAAGCAGAAGGACTAATCCAGAAGTGGCAACAGCAAAGGTTTAGTTCAGTGTAGATGACGTGTGTGTGTGTGTGTGTGTGTGTGTGTGTGTGTGTGTGTGTGTGTGTGTGTGTGTGTGTGTGTGTGTGTGTGGGAGAGAGAGAGAGAGAGTGAGAGACACGCACACGCAATCTCTTAGAAGAAGGCATCAGATATAAAGAGTGAGTGACACTGAGGGTTGGGGCTGGTGGTGTAAAGCGCAGAGAGGGGAGCTGCTGGAAACAAAAGATTAAAGAAACATATTTTCATACACTGCAAATTAAAACCAAAAGGCAAATCTAAAAAAGTCAGTGGATTGATCTTATATTTAGATGTGAAATCCAGTTGAACTTGTTTTGAGTATAAAGGGATTATCCAGAGCTGATGAAGCAAGACTGAATTCACTCTGGTAAATGTCACTTGTCTGGATCAGTTTTCATCTGTGTTTGGGTTATTCAGTATTAGACAAGCGGGACATGTATTCCAAAATATGTTTGTAAAATCTCATGTTACAAGTCAAGTCTGTCATGAAGTGTGAATATTTTTATAATGACAAACTGTATATAAACCAACGTTTCAAGAATGGTGAAGAAACAAGCTAGAAGACGTCAGATTGTTGTAAATGTATTCCAGACAGAGGTCATACTTCAGCTGCACAAACAGCCTAAATCACAAAATGGGGCTGCAGAGCGTTCCACCTGTCAACAACAAGCATCCTCTAACATCAGTATTCAAGTGAAGTGCAGAACTATTATCAACAAAATATACTTTAAGCACCAAAAATGAAAGCACTCATTATGCATAATGGATCATTTCAGAGTATATTCAGAATAACATTTTGTGTTATTGTATTAGAATTATTGATACATTAATGTTTAAGCATTATTGTAATGTTGCAGAATGTAAAGGTGGGGCTCATTTTGATGACCCTAGACCTACAGTTTAACACAGCTGGGTAGCTTAATCTCTAGTAATACATTAGAATTTATTAGCTGATTAATATATCATCATACAAATATGAATCTGAGCTGTAAACTGAACTAAAGCTGCCATTCAACCTTTACCTAACTACCTGGCAGATGTGCTTAATTAACACGTGCAATGTTGTAATAGTATGTGCATGCTCTTTTTACAGTGTATTTGTATGTGTGCGTGCGCTAACTATCAGCGTGTGTGTTCTTACCTGACTACGAAAGACCTGCAGAAAGAACATGTCCGGTCTAGTCTGTTATTTTATATTCATACTGTACATGACACAGCGTCATACTCTAACCCCTGTAATTAACTCCATTAATTCCAGGCCGGTCTGCACAGTTGAATTAGCTGCAGCTACTTCCCTCGTCAGAGAAAATCTCATCTGAATCTCACCCTAAATGATCCCTCTCCCTTTCCTCATACGTAAATTAAAAGAAATAGGCGAGCTAACACCCAACGATCCCCAGAGAAGGCTTACGTGTGTTGTTTTTTCTAGTTATGGTGGAAAAGTTGTGACATGAGGGATATGATGCGTAGATGGATGCAGACAAATGGACACCAGCCGCTGTGACTGTGACATAGTGTGTCTGTGTCCATAGTGCAAATGGCCTGATGATGACATAACAATGTGACATGGTTTCTGATTTCTCACCTCTGGAATTCAAAATGTAAACTGTTGTAGTTGTCACGACTGTTTGTGGGTTCGAAGAAAGATCTCTGTTCCCACTGCTGAGAGGATTAACTATGTGGAAAGGCACACATGAGCAGTCTGTCTGGATTGGAGGGACTCCCATATGTGCTCATTCATTACCATTCAAAATCTGTCACTTTGTATCATTAAGTCTGCTGTTATTCATTGTTTATTGCTTAAACGGGATCATATGTATTCATCTAGTATTACTCTTAGAAGTCCAGAAATGAGTCAAAAGTCACATCACTCCATCACTTTCTTTGTCTCCACAGGGCAATTGGTAGTGCAGCAGAAAAAAAGAAACACAGACTAAAGCACAAAGTACTTAAATACATTATTACAAAGTAATAATGGTTAGATACAGTAAAACAATGCAAAAAATACTGAGGTTCAGTTTATTCTGGACCCTAGAAACATTAGCCGACCAAACAATCTCACCTCAAGCTCAGCTGTGCATACTGTATATACTATATATCAAACAAATCATTAAACATTATGGAATACGTAATCATAGAAATCAAAGCAGAAGAAACTATGTCATACAACCTGAAATCATTCAATTGAGTGTACTTTTTAACTCAGCTCTTTATCATGAAATCTCATTTCAATCTGCTTCTTTGATAAAATAACAAACACTAATGCAGGTCGTTTTCATATTATTCCAGCATGGGTCTTGGTAAATAATGAGTAGAAGAATAAAACCAAAAAACTCAACAAGTGTTTACAATTTAGATGCTAAATATACAGTGTGTTCATGGTACAGTTTACTCAAAGAGTTTATTTGAGATGACGCAGGGTCTGATTTTCTAGCTGTACTATGAAAACAAAAAAACAAAAAATATATATATATTTTATGAAAAAACCACACAGGTGCTTCCTGGCCTGTCGCGTGATGGCACACCTTCCCGTTATAAACGCGTGTAATATCTACTTTTCCAGTCATAAAACGTCTGAGCTCCAAACTATTGCTATTTTTAGCATTTTTCATCTAGTAATAGCCCCACGTGTGCCCCGCTGTCGTTGACGGTTTATATTTAGAAAGCACGCTCCCCCGACTCTTGCGTCAATGGAATCCCGTGCGTGCGTCACACGGAAGAACGTCTGTCTCAAACCCGACGTTGATTGGCTGGCGACCCGGAACGTTTCACGCCCCGTTCACCATGTTTGGGCACTGACCCGCCTTTTTGTCGACGCAGCCAAAATAAAACAAGAGTGTGTGGAGGCTCCTGCGTTGGTCTGACCCAGTGTGTGTGTGTGAGAGTGTGTTTGAATGAGTGTGTGTGCTGACAGCAGCTGGCAGAAGTGACATTCATCAGGTTCACTCGTTTGGAATAAATGAAAAGATTCAATATCTGGATATTCATATGAACCAGGTGAGTGAAAGTGAACTGTTTTTTGCATGTATTGATTTGTATTCAGTCGTTCTGGGGATGCATCAGTGCTGATATCAAATTTGAATGCTTGTCTCATTATAACTACTTACATAAGAAATTTAAGCACACAAGATTAGACAGACTGGACTGCTGATACAACAATTGAATATTTGCAGCCGTAGACTCAAATTCATTTGATGGTTTGATGGAAAATAATGTCAAAGATGTTATATTTGCCTGCGCCTCCCTCTCTGGGTAGCAGTCAGAGCTCAGCTGCACTTTTGTTTAGTACACCTTGCTTAAACTAATGCAATCAGCCCTACCTTCATGAAAGTAATAATGATCACTTTTGTAGGAACTGTTTAAGTGGCGTTGATCCAACTAGACTACCCTCTGTGATATAAATGGGGAGGACGAAATATTACAAACGACATCAGACCAGCAGAACAACTTAGTGTTCATTCTGCCAACTGAAGATTAGCTTTAGCACGGTGTGTCTAATGAACGCTGCAAATGAGCATAAACAGCAATTCTTGTTATATGATAAATAGTTGTGTAAGTATTTTAGAGTATATTTTGTCATTATTGAGGAAATTTCCCAGAGTGTGATTGATTAAGTGTTGACTGTTCGTAGTTATGCGATTTGTGCAACTTTACTATGAGTGCTTTCCTCTATCCGGCTCTAAGTTCAGTCAACTGTCCAGACTATATTCTCAACTTTGTCATGATTTTACGTTTTGTATTTTCCTTCCATGGCTCTATTACTGTTGCTATGCAGTACGAGAAGACATATAGAGTAAGGTATATTTATAGGACATAAGACACATGTTGGACACTTGAGCAGCGTGGGCTCCCCATAAGTCAAGCCTGATTGTGAGTTTCGGAAAAGAATTTAATAATTTAGTTTAAGTTTGAACAGTTTTCGAAGAATGTTCAGGTGTAGAGTGAGGAAGTTTGCACTTGTGGATACACGCCCATTCACCCAACCATGCACGCACACACAAACACACACGCACACACATACATAAGCAGGCTCTGCCACCTTTCCCATTTCAGCTGGCATGCAGCCCGCACTGAAATACAATCTGCAGCACTCCCTGGCACAGTCCCTGTGGCAGAGGATTGCCCTCCACTGAAGGAGGTTTTCAGAGCATTAACAGCCAGTAACACAATATGTGATATTATCTGTTTGCTCCACTGGACCACCCTCTGCATTTTCTAAAGAGGACTGATTGGCCCTGAAGCTAGAGAAATGGCACTGGGGGAAATTAGATAGTGTGTTTCCAAGGTGTTAATGTAGGCTCCTGTTTGGATGGTTTGATTTAAGCAAAATCTATTTGACTTCTTGTCAGCCTGAATTATCCACAGTGATTTTAAAACAAGAGTTCAACCTTTTATTTTGAAAAAAAAAGGAAAGTCATGCTTTTTTGACAACTTTGGAATATGTGTGGCAATTGTTTATGACGCATTTAAAGACATTTGCTTCAATTTAATGACACATATTTAGTGTAAGTAAATGTTGCCTAAGCAACTTTTACCTGACTTGGATGAACACTTGGGTTTATTTTCATCAGTAGTAATTGTTGCTGTCATCTGTCCTAGAGATGCCCTGTGTACAAACCCAGTATGCATCCCTGCCCCATGACACCTACTTCAGCTCTGAGTTCTTGAATCCTGATCTCAGTGCCAAACTGATGATGGACATCAGTGCCCAAAAGGACCAGCTGTCTACATCTTCGTTGCCCAGCATCAATACCTTGGTGGGAAATGGCTACATGGGGGAGTTTGATGCTTATTCCTGCAAGATTACCACCTCTCCTCCTGCCTCTACAGTTTCTTTCAACCATGCCACAGTAGCTGAAAACTCCTGCCCTCAGGTGCAGAGCCAAGCCTTCAAGCTGGATGATCTCCAGGTGTATGGCTGTTACCCAGGATCCTTTGCACTCAGCTGCCTTGATGAAACGCTGTCATCATGTGGTTCTGACTACTATGGCAGCCCAGTTTATGCTGCTGCATCTCCTCCAACACCAGGCTTTCAGACCCAGTGTGCACCTGTCTGGGATTCCCCTTTCAGCCCCTACCCCTCAGCACCCCCCTCCTCTGTGGCTGACAAGGCTGCCATGGCCCAGCAGCTCTCCTTTTTCACCTTCAGCCCCACACCAGAGCAGCACTCTCCTCTGGGGCAGCATCAGGATGTTCAGCCAGGCCAGGAGGACCCTTTCTTCCTGCCTCCCCAGCAGCATGTCTCTCCACTTCATTGTCCCCCCATGTCCCTGGAACACGGACCCCTGGAAAGCCCCAGCATAGTAGAGGGGGCCATGACGCCTCCTAAAACCCACAACCCAGGATCCAGTGAGGGCCGCTGTGCAGTTTGTGGTGACAATGCATCCTGTCAGCACTATGGAGTGCGCACCTGTGAGGGCTGCAAAGGTTTCTTCAAGGTAAATAGCTGAACAGCATTTTACAGGTTTACTCTGCTGACTAGAGCCCAGTGGATAAATTGGCTGGGATGACAAAGCTGCCCATAATAGCTTGTTGACGATATGTCAGTGTATGTGTTAGCCAATAAGTAACAAGAAATGGCAGAACAGAAATGGCAAAGATATGTTTTGAGGTAGTTAGGAACAGTGACAAACAGACGTTCTGGACAATCAAGTGACAAGTATATTTTTTTAAATTGTACATTGAACTGCTACATTGATGACAACACAAATTTAAAGGATCCTTATGAAAAGTGTTTACTTATGTTATGTGGTTGTTAATAATAATAATAAAAAAAAGTATCATCATTGGATTTTCTTTAACTCTCAAATGTTGGCCTCAAAAATCCAGCCGTGGCCAGACTATAGTACTGATTTTTTTAGATCAAATATCATGTGGAGTGTTTACCAGAAATGCACCAACAATAACTAGTTAATACCAATACTGAAATGTGGTTTTGTTCTGGAGAACCCCAATAGAAATGCAGCTGCAAAACAGGTGAAGCCTTATGGACATGCAAACCGAGCAGATTAACAAAAAAAAAATCATTATTTCATCTCTTATTTAACATAAGATTGTGTGCAGATTTATCACGGACTTTTCTGCCATTTACAGCATTATATATGTGTAGCATTGTAGCTACAAGCTATAGTAATCTATTTTTTTTCCCCCTGTCTGACAGCGAACTGTGCAGAAAAATGCAAAGTATGTGTGCCTCGCCAATAAAGACTGTCCAGTGGACAAGAGGAGGAGAAACCGCTGCCAGTTCTGCCGTTTCCAGAAATGTCTTGCAGTGGGAATGGTCAAAGAAGGTAACGCAATGTCAGACTCTCTTAAAGCTTTCAGTAACTAATGAATGACAACAAGCAACCGGGGGTTTGTAATGACAGTCTTGTGAAACCGAAGCTGGGAATGACAGACATACACTATGTAACCAGAACCTCATAGTGCCAGCTGCAGAAAAAGGGAAACTGAAACTGATACAGCAGTTATTTTTTAAATTGCGGGGTGCAGTGACGGCCATGTGAGAGTCAAAAACGTGTGCTTTAAGTGTCCCTCTCTGCCTTTCTGTCCCTCTCGTAGTTGTTCGCACGGACAGCCTCAAAGGTCGCCGGGGTCGTCTGCCCTCCAAACCCAAGACTCTGGTCGAGGCTTCATCCACGACCCCCTGTGTCAACATCATAGCCTCTCTTGTGAGGGCTCATTTAGACTCAAACCCAACCATTGGAAAGCTTGACTACTCCAAGGTAAATCTCAAGCCTGGCAGCCATCCTGAGCTCCTTTGTAGAAATTTGATTGGTTACAGTTACCTCAATACAGGATGTACAATAAAAGCATAGCTAACAGCTCATTGATGGTATTTGCAGTTCTTTTCAGTAGCATTCACCCTTCCCACCTCTTCCTCTTCAGTACCAGGAGACAGTGGACAACCTGAAAGAAAAGGAGGACGCCGGTGATATCCAGCAGTTTTATGACCTGCTGACCGGTTCTTTGGATGTAATAAGAAACTGGGCTGAAACCATCCCAGGATTCACAGACTTCTGCACAGAGGACCAGGAGCTGCTCCTTGAATCTGCCTTTGTTGAGCTCTTCATTCTGCGACTTGCCTACAGGTCGGCCTCTTTTACGGTTTAATAAAATACCAAATTAATTAATATCTCACTCAACTAATGTGCACGTTTCTATATGATGATCATATTTTTGATTTGAAACTGCAGGTCAAATCCTGAGAAGAACAAACTGATCTTCTGCAACGGCCTGGTCCTCCACCGACTGCAGTGCGTTCGCAGCTTTGGTGACTGGATTGACTCCATCATGGATTTCTCTCAGAGCCTCCACCGCATGAACTTAGACATCTCCTTGTTTGCTTGCCTTGCAGCACTAGTGATCATCACTGGTGAGAGCTTCTCTTTGCTTTTCATCACAGTGAATCTGATTGCACTCAATTAATGTTTATATTCAGAGCTGTGTTTCTCATGAGAACATCTTTTCCATCTAGATCGCCATGGTCTCAAAGAGCCCAAAAGGGTTGAGGACTTTCAGAACCATCTCATCACTTGTTTAAGGGAACACGTAAGCGGAAACAGATCAGAAACAAGCCGGACCCAACCCAACTATCTTTCTCGTCTTCTGGGCAAACTCCCCGAACTGAGGACTCTGTGCACACAGGGCCTACAGCGCATCTTTTACCTGAAACTGGAGGACCTGGTGCCTCCTCCACCAATAGTGGAGAAAATCTTTATGGATACTCTGCCGTTCTGAAAAGACATGAAAACAAATGTGTTATTTGTAAAAATGACAGACACAAAGCAGCCAATGTGAAGTTTTATCATTGGACTTTACTGGTGATCCTCCTTCTGTCACACTGACGTGTGTGCTGACAAAATGTCTGACATTGTTCGAGAGACCATTATTTTTCTAACATTCAGTTTTAAAATTGAATATGGTACCTGTGTGAGCATTGCATAAAGATTATTTTCAGTTCAATGAAACTGTCATAGACAGACAGAGCTGAAATGGTATTAACAGTTCAGGACACAGTTTATATATATTTTTGTGTGCATTTGTAAAATGACTTTATTGCTGTGCTCGATGTGTGAATGTTGTCCTGCTATGCACCTAGTAAGATGTGGATATTTGGGTAGATGCAATGCAATGTTACATACTCAGCTTTTCCTCAAAGAAAAAGAAACACACTAATCTCTTAAAAAACATGTTTTTAAAGTTGCTTTTTGATCCCACTAAGAAGCTGAGATAGTAGATTGTTTTGCAGAAAAAGGCAGGCAGAATCACACATCCTGTCTCTTTAAAGAACTGTGGAGTCCAACTTTTCAAAAAGGAAATTTTTACTCATTTCTTTATATCACAAAAAATAGTTTTAGTCCTACTCATGCTCCTGTGAAAGGTCTTGGACCAAAGTTTACTCTTATTTTGATACTACCAGTTACAAACCTTATTGCCTTAAACTAAACAAAATGTTCTGCCATAACTCCTGTGCTGCCGTTCTGCAACACCTTGTAAAGGCTGATGCTGGCAGGGTTCCTCTTGAACCGCATGTCCTTGTAACAACATATTTCTTGGGCTTTTAAGAACAAAAATGTACTTGCTGAATGGAAATGCAAAGTGCCTTTTATAAAGCCTCAGTCCTTGAACCTTAATAAGTGACACTAAATGAATTTTCATTCCAAATATCACATGCAGCGAGACCCATTTAGTACAGAAATTTAATAATTAGATTTTCAATGTCACCATCAGAATTCATTTCATACCCATGAATGAAGAACATGATTTCAGGTCTGTGCCAGCTTTTGATTTGAAGTGCCTGAGGGATGCGTGTGTCAGCACAATTTGACAAAGATCATACAGTACTTGACCGCACGCTTCACACTGCTCAACTGGAAGGACATCAAGTGACGACAGGTGGTTTAGGATCTACAATAACTAAATCCTGTTCACATGTTCCTCCGGAGGCAGTGAAATTCATAACTACAGTAGAGCCGTCCAGCTTAAAATTAAATTAAGACAGGGCACAGTTCAGAGTCTCCTTGTATCCACAATTAGATACAGAGCACCCTTTCTATGACTTGTTGTAACCCAACAATGCTTGAACTCCACATGCGTAAGCAGGTGCGTCATGTCCGACTCAACTCGTTTCTTGTCTTGGCTGCACACACACGACCTGACACGTGTCTCGAACCTCAACTCGGTGTTCGTAAAAAACTGTCCTACTGTCTTCCACATTCTTCTGAAGTGTGCAGGTTTTTATATTTTCGATTGATTTTTTTTATTTTCACCTCTTCCCTGAACTCAAGAAATATCTTAAGGAATCACAGTGAACTGTGATGAGAAGATGAGCAGCTAAGAGCACTTCAAACAGTGTTCAAACAGTATGAAGAATAGTCGTTTCTCCTACTGTGTGTGTGATGTTTGGGACGTGTGTGGACTTTGAAAATACTGCCAGGACTTTGTAAAATGGTGCAGGATTATGAAAAGAGAATATTTGATATTAAACCTTTTTGAAAATACGTCACTGTCTGCCTTTGTTTAAAGGTTAGTAAATGGAGTGATATATTTCCTTGAAGTCATACTTTCTCTTCTGTCTCTCCAGATACATCTTTGTTTCCTCTGGTTTCTGTTGGGGAACATGAATATTCAAGAGCCAGTTTCTCTACTAGTGTGAGTTACATTTCATTCATTGACTCCAAAAGGTGTGTACTTTGTGTCCTTTCTCTGGAAGTACTTGACATGAAAAGACCAAAATCAACCATGTGTTAGTCCTCCTCTCGTATATTTTAAACAATTTCCTTAAACAACTGGACAGTCATTTGTAGCAAATGTTAGTGAAACAGGAATAAATTGTGTATTCTGGGGACTGTTTTCAGCTGCGGTTCCCCTGACTTTTCCTTCAGTGCCACCATGAAGCTAGCACTTGTCTCAACAGCTATTGGGTAGATTGAGTTAAATTTGGTACAAACATTCAAGTTTCTGTTATTCAAACTTTATCTTGTGCTTTAAATCTTAATTTAAGAAGAATTAACTGAAAATCTAAGATGGTGAACATGGGGCAAATTTTACACCTGCTTAACATCAGCATCTTAGCATTGTCACTGTGAACATGTTAGCATGCTGACTTTAGCATTTTGCTAACACAACCTCACATAGTCTGATGTGTAATATGAGGCTTTGGCCATAGGCGGAACTTGGGTTAGTAAGATCAATTGGTTGTTTTTGGTCTTTTCATGGGATTGCCAGATCGATCATTTCAGAAGAGTGTAGAAAATGTTCTCCAGGTAACGGGTGCAGTGCAGGAAACAGGAAAACTTTATTTAACACAGCACTCACTGTGCTGCAGCTCGTTACATATTAATGATGTGATGAAAAGTTACCAAAAGTAGTCATTCATCTCCTTTTCACTGAGTCTGTGTTGTTTTGTCACACATGGCGTTAATGTTGGCGACATCCCTGACCAAAGGGAAGACGACACCGTGCCGCTCTCAACCACGGCAGACTGCAGTGGCTGACTGCATTCAGCCGCTCGACACCCGATCCTACTGTACACCACGTTCCGGTCATCTGGATTTTGGTGTTGGCAGACAGAATGGAAAAAACAGGACAAGGGGAGAAAAGAGGAGGAGGCAATATGAAAGCTAGCTTGCATTGAGGTGTTCATTATGTTACAAAATGGCAAGCATGCTGCCTAAGTCAGACGTGATGGTAACAGCAGACGAGTCCAGATTCATAAGAAGCATTTCAATGGCGGCAGCAGCTTAGAGGGTTCCTTCGGTTCTAACTAAAAGCATTTTTTATCCGTTCGCAGAACTACTGTGTTAATCCCTTCAGACTCCCCGTGTGACTTTTCATTCTTTGCGGTCAGTTATCCATAACAGGTCAGACATGTTGCTCCTTCACATTACCCAAACTCAAAAACAAAATACATTCCCCTGTCAATATATCTCATGTTAGAACTTACAGAGTGTCATGACACTGTCTTTTTCCAAAAGTGGAAAGGTACCATCTGGAGCTGCCATTGACCCCTTAACTTTTGACCTGCATCCTGACATGCAACACTCTGCATTCAGGAACAAACTGTAGCCTTACACCCTGCACATATCACACATTTTGTTCTGACCAGTCTTGTCATGGTGATTTGTTGCTCAAACATGCTGAGCTACAAGTTTTACACCTGACTTTTGCACCTTCTTGTACTATAAGGGAAAGATTTGAGAGCGTGGAACACAATGAAATGTTTGCTGTATGTGTCTCTGATGGAATAACGTTAGTAAATGAGCAAAAGTGCCAGTTTGCAAGTTGGAAATTTATATCATTCAATAAACCCAAAGCCTCTTTACTACAAATTAGACAACAAACAGTTAGCCACTTCTTTTCGTCTCCATGTGGTTGTTTTTCCACATGCTGTACGACATCGATACTGTTTCTTCATTTCAGGAGAAAATTTGCTGGCTCAATAGAGAGCTGCAGAGATTACATAATTTTGTAGGCCAAACTGGAAGTTAGCTCCCTCAACAACAAGCCAATGAGATTATTTATGTTATTTATTTTTCTTGCAGAAAATAGGCAAAATGTAGGATTCATAAACTTTTTGTTCAGCAAGATAATCTTCACAAATGAACAATGAACAATGATTTTTGAAGTGGAAATGCAATAGCCAGAAATACAATAATATCGTTTGGCTATAAATGAACTACACCACAGTTTCATGACTTCAACATCACCACCACCACACCTCCTACAAAACAATATACACACTTTATTATAAATTGCCACCAGCAACCACCTTTTTAAAGTAAATGCTTCAGAATTTTCCAAGTGGGGTATTTACTGACATATTTTATGTTTTAAAACAAAACCTCACAATCTGTTTCATTCTGCATAACCACTGATTTTATTTCAGGCTTCCAACTAAAAACCTACTCTCTCAGGATGAGGGAGCCGGAGCCATGCTGACTCATTTCCAGGTCCGTTCCTGCAGCACTTCATGTCCACTGGTAGATTTCAACCACAGCATTTCCCACTGGCCTGATTGTGTAAAAATTCATCAATTCATCAATCAAACAAAAAAATTGGGACCAGAGAGCATGAATATCAATACTTAAATGTTGAGAAGAACCCTTCGCAGCTCTTGCTATTATAATGCTAAATACCAAAAACTGCCCAAACTCAGTTGGAGCATGCAGGGGGTGTCTTATTGACATGACATCATCAAACATGAGGTCTACATTTTTTGCCCCTCCAATGTTTCATCAAAGTCGGCAGAGTACAAGGTCATGAAGAAGCCCCACAAGTAGCCCCAACATGATCAACTGCAGCATTCGAATGCAGCTCAAACTGGCTGTAAACACATCAATAACAGCTCGAGGCCTCTATAGCCATGCTAGCAGCTCTGTACTCTGTGCTTTGAGCTGAATCATAATGTTGTCCATGCTAACATGCTCACAGTGACAATGCTAACATGCTGACGTTAAACAGGGAGAATGTTTGCAGTGCCATGTTCACAATCTCAGGTTAGCATTTTAGCATGCTAGCATTTGCTAAATTACAATAAACACGAGAGCTTTACATATTGGTCTGTCACGAAGATGTTGGTGTACGTGTGTGTGTGTGTGGGTGTGTGTGAGAGCAGTTGATTGCGGGAGAGGATATTGTTCCAGCGGGAGGAAAGTTAATAGGTTTGTTTGTGAGGATGCTGCACCTGTCTCTGTTTATTGATGGATTGAGCTGTAAATAACTTTGTGAATCTGTTTAGCGCTCAGTGGGGATTCCTGTATTTTTTTCTCCCCTCTTCCACTTAAATACCTTTTTATTGACACAAACCATCTATCAGATATGCAGATATCTATTGGATTTTCAAGAGCATCTCAGCACAATGCAGAATCCCTCACTATGCATCACAAAAAGACAACACTGAAGGTGTCTAAGAGAAGTTGCACAACAATTAAATTCCAGTGATGACCACAGAGTCTCGCATGTTTATGCAAAGCACATTCATTTCTACATGTGATGTATGTTTGTGCCACAGGTCATGTGTGGGTGTGTTGAGTGTGGAAAACCCTCTGTGAATGTATTTATAGCAGACCATTGTTGAGCCCATAGAAACCTCTGTAATTGGATCTGGTCTCTCTCACTAAGAGAATCCGGTGATAAATGAGCTGGCAGACGTCATTGCACATGCCATCCTTGTGATAACGGTACGCCCCACATCACTGTTTTAAGCTCTTAGTCCCAGCAGGATTAAACTCCTAAGTGGATGGTGAGCCGGCTGAATTATGGTTCTGAAGTGTACGAACGGAAGGGGCGGTGGAAACCTGGTTGCTCTGTAGACATTTTCTGGCCGTCTTCGTTGTGTCCTTGGCTATTAAAACTTTATTGAGTGGCCACTCAGACAGCGAGACACTTGAAACACAGGTTTCATGCTTCGAAGCTAATAACCCAGTAATTTTAATTATGCTGTTTTATTTTAACAGAGAAGTTGGAAAAAACTTAAGTTTACACTTAAGAATTACCTGATAATTACCCTATATTCTGTCATGTTTTGTACACAATAAAAGTCGAAGTCTCTTTTATGCTTTTTGCAGCCTTGAGTCTCTATTTCATTTTCCAAAAAAAAGCAGCACTTCTTTTGCTCTTATTTGTACTTCAAAAGTAATATACTGTGGTGAAAACAAACTAATATTAGTTTTAATGAGAGCGTGTTTGATGACTCACATTGCACCTGTTTGTTGCTGTATGAATGTCGCTTCTGCAAACCTGTTTGATATAAAATGAGAAAGAAAAGGTGTTTGGAGCAACACCAGAAAAAGAAAAAAAGACAGATCACCAACTGTCTTATATTACAAACCATTAAGTTTGTTACTCGATGGCTTTAAAACCTTGATTAATAAAATGTGAAGATGCTGCCGTAAGAAGCACAGTAAGCAATAAAAAAAGACACTGTGTGCGTGTGTGTGTGTGTGTGTGTGCGCGCGTGTGCATGTGTGTGTGTTTCACTCTGTTGGAAACTTCTCTCTGCTCAGCCGGAGAATATGAGAATGTTACAATTATAAAACAAGATTGACAGGATGGATAGTGTTGCAGTGGCAGATGACAGTTCCTGGCTGCATGCCTGGAAGTTATTCACAGCAAAGCCCCGACACACACACACGAGCACACACACACACACACACACACACACACACACACACACACACACACACACAGACACACACTTCAGAGAGCCCCAAGACAGGGATCAAGTGTAAAGGGATGGCAGTAAAGGAGGGGGGCTGGTGGACAGGGCGAGGTGTGTGTGTGTGTGTGTGTGTGTGTGTGTGTGTGGAGGGAGGGGTTCAAGGTCAGGGTAAACACATGGTGCAAACCAGCAAACACAGGCGGGTGGTACAGTATAAGATACAACACAGATATAAATAACTTCATCAATTAACAATTGTCACTCTGTCTGCTAAAGATGGCTGCAGACGAAGCCTCTTTAACTGACGTGTGTATTACGGATCTATGATTCTTTATCATTATGAGAAGTAAAGGTGTCTTGAACAGTTTGTGTCACATTAAGAGCCGTGGAGATGATCGCACGTCCTTGGAAACATAAGGAGCTGTTAAAAATAGGAACTGTCATTAAGGCTTTCACACAGTGTAAATGCAGAGTATGAGGCTTATTTACTTTTGTTGAATGATTTGTACGTTTCTCAATGCCACTTTGTCATCAGTTTATTTGGCAAGAAAACAAGGAATAGTATGTCTTTCTTTGACATTGTCTTTTTCTTGTCCTCACGGCCATGTAGTTGTATCATTCAACTCTTTTTCTGGTTAAATTAAGTCATTAAGTCTTTTCCTGCCTTCACTGGCAGCTTATAAAATGACTCAAACTACTACAGCTCAGAAATATACAGCTAGGAATAACAGTGTGTGAGTGTTGCTGTTAAAAAGAATAGTTCAACATTAGGAGAAATACACAAAATGGGTTTCTCGCTGAGAGTTCACTGAGAAGATTGATTGTATACACTAGATGTGAAGGCTTGATTAGCTTAGCATGAAGACTGGAAACAGGAAAACAGCTAGCTTGAAAAAGATCTGCAGCACCTCTATATTTTATTATTTCACGTGTTAAATTTTGCTTGTTTAACTTGCACACAAACAGAAATGTAAACAACCAACCTCCCACCAGCAGAGAGGGATGCACAATGAGAAAAGATGGATCTTCCAAGTTCAGTAAAAGCAGCCGGTAACTGCAATGTAATCCAATCAGTTGAGCATGTTTGATAAGGGTCCACATGAACACACAGCAGAGAAGTGATGTAAAAACAACAGTGTCCATCACACCTTACAGAGAGAGAGGGCCACCCAGCCTCAGCATGCAGCTCACGATGATGAGTGTTACAATTATCACCAATAATAAATCTTACTGCAGAGCGACAAACTGCATCCAAGGGCTTCAGAGTCACAGCCGAAGCATGCATGTATAAAATCTCACCATAATCCAAGACAGATAAGAAAGTTGCCTCAAACATTGCTTTTCTACAATGCACAATGGAAAACATGCTTTATTCCTGTAGAAGAAACCAACTGCCTTCCTTAAAACGCTCAGCTGTTAAGTCACATGATATAAATGTTATCTTCTCATCAATCCAAAAGATACTTGTACTCTGTGACTCCTTCAGTATTTCTACCATTCTTGGTCATGATGATGAGAATATTATAATTTGCATTTGTTTTGTGAAAACCATGAATTTAGTTTAATCTGCCTTAAGAGCTAATTTCTGATTATTGAGCGCAACGTAAATCAGTGCTGAAGGGATTCAACAGCAGGATGGACAGCATCTGCATTACAGTAGAAATAGTATCCTTGACATAAAGATATATATATTATATCCATATTAGTACATACATATTACACCCAGTTACAGAAGAAGCAAGATCATCAATGAAAAGATTGAACAGAGCACGCCATAGGACTGATCCCTGTGGGACGCCTTTTGCGATTTATGCAAATTCAGATTTAACATTTCCAGGAGCCACATGCTGTTTTCTGTGCATGAGGTTATTCTGAAATTATTTCTAACAAGTAACGGTGCTGTTCTTTTCTCTAAAACCTAAATGGTGTATGCTGAAATAAGATTGTGCTGAGACGAAGGATTTAAGTTGATTCTAGTATTTTTGCCTGGCCTGATGATTTAGACACACAGTTCGGCTGTCACCTTCACGTAAAGGAATTACATAAGCAGTCCTCCAGACCTTTGGAGGTGTGCCAGTTAAAGCTGAAAGGTTAAATATATATGTTATGGAGCTGACTATAACACGTGATGCAAGCTTTAAAAAGTAGGGATCAAGTTTATCCTCACCAACCAAATTCTTTAAATCTATAGCTTGTCATGTATTTGCCATGTCATCAGAAGAGAAGAGCTGTAATGTAAAACGAGGCTAATACCTGGTGTCAGGATCAGCCGTGGACAGAGGGGGTCCTGTATAAGATGCAAAATGTTAATTAAAAGTGACACAAATCTCTTTCTGGTCTGATATTGAACACCCATAAGCTGTGGTGAGAGGAGGAGGAAATGAGAGGGAAGATTTACGATTTAGAGAATTCATGTTTGCAGAATGTAGCTGGATTTGAATTTGATTTGGGAATTAAAAACCATGAGTAACTACTTTTGGCCTTTCTTTTTGCAGATGTGCGTTCGTTTCTAAGCTGCCTAAAACAAGCCAGAGCTTCGGGCGTCTGGTATGTCTGGCAAGAGCCCAGGCTTTATTTCTCTCTTTAAGTGAGGATGAAATTGCTGCTGAGAATCAGGAACTTGACCTATTCCCATGGGTGTCATGCAAACCAAATTTCTAGGGGCTGCATTCAGACCAGGGGGCACCGGGGTCCTTCCCCAGAAGAAAAAAATAAAATAAAATAATTTTCAAAGACATGAGAGGGATTATTTTAAAACTTCACTAAATCTTTTCTTGTAATTTAGCAATGTCCCACTTTATATTAGGGTAAATTAAATATATGTATTCAGAGATTTCCATGTCACGGATTTGGTTATTGAACACGACACTCACTTATTCAGTCACTTCTACACTGCTGCCACTATCCTTGAAAAACAGCTAATTCTTGTCTGCTTCACCCCAAAATTTTAAGTGCCATCAAAAAAACACTATATCCACAGTGCAAATTAATTCAGAGAACATAAATAAAGCCTCAGATGGTGGTGATAGCTGTGTTTTCAAACACAATGCAAAGGAAGCAGCATGAGTACAGATGAGACTGTGCTGACATCACAGAGCAGTGACTGATCCCCAGCCAGTAAAAGCTGTAAAAGCTGTGACTATCTTCCAAACCACTCAGACTCCTTGAAAGATTCATCATCACCATGAGCCTGAGTACATATAACCTGTAACACACACTCAAGTCCGGTATTTTCATGCCAACATTAATGTCTGTCTGCAAGACCCCAAAAGGAATCCCTGACTATCTTCAGGTTCACTTCCTGGGTCCCGTCTGCCTCGAGTGCACTGATCTTCTATCACAAGTCACGACTAGCTGGCGAGCCAGAAGGCTAACCATCTGAACTGAGGGATAGTCACTCACTTAAGCTGACACTAGCCAGCTATCTGCCACGGAAACATGATTGAAAAAGGCACTGCTTCTCTATCAACCACTTCAGTAACACACCGTTAGGCCGTGGCCTCCAGCACTGATGCAGCAGAGCGCTGCGTACCGGCAGAAATGCTGCTGCGCACAGATTTTCTCCTGCAACTTTTAGAAGAAACCAATACCATAAAGAAGGTGTGGCTTGTGAGGTATGAGCTATGACTATGTGTGTAATGTGTTTGGCTCTCAAGACAAGCTTATCATTACTACATATAGAGTATAAAAGATATTATACAGTAATAAAATAAAAATATATACAAGATATCAAAAATCTGGTGGGGCTCAGCTGCAGCTGGCATGGTGTGTCTGTCTGTTCTGTACTCAAACAGAGGTGACTTAGAGGAATCATTCAACTTAAATTAATATATAATATTAAGATATTGGGTAGTACCTTATATTCCAGCCAACAATTTACAGTGTAGTTTCGTTGTATGACTCAGGTACCCATAAAATACTCATAATAATAGTTCCTGCTAGTACATAAATGCAGGTACAGGGGAAGAAAACATGACTGTTGTGAATGAGGGACTAACACAGGGAGAAAAAATTCACACTGTTTATTTACGAGAGCAATACAGTGCAAAGTTTGGGAAAAGTGATGTCAGCAAAACTGTTAGCAACTTAACAGTCATACAGCAGCCCACTGCGTCGTCGATTTAGCCTATCAGCTGATGCTGTTTGGGTTGAATGAAGGTGCTGTTCCTTATTGTGATGGATGAAGTACAAAAAAACAAACTACCCACTGCCAATGGCAGTTATTAGGGAAGTTCTACTCATTAATAAGCACATGATATTACTGCTTCATTAAAAAAAACAAAGGGGAGAACAATGAACACTTCATATTAAACACATTAAACAAAATTACAGTGTAAATCATCATCATATAAACATACAGTTAAAATCAATGCAGCTCTGACATGGAGTGAAGCTGTACCTGGTCAGCAAGCAGATCGTATGTTTAACAACAACAACAACAACAACAACAACGTGATCATGAAAAAGCAAATACTACATATTAACAGCTGATTTTGTCAGCCAAAAATAGGGCAATGACACAAATTGGTCCACTTGGAGGAGAAGTGACATGACAAAGACATGGCTCCTCTGAGTATCAGAGAGATGAAGGCTGCCCATCCCTTACACAGAGTTACATAACCAATCTGAAGTAGAGGGAGCTGGCACCTGTCTAAGATCACAAGGTGCTGGCTGTAAACTCAGCTGTCACTGGTTGACATTGAGGGCAAAAACTGCTGCTCCTCCTACAGTAATCGGATGTATGGCATGGAAGGTAGTCTGCCACCCACAGGACTGCTGCCTAAATGTTGGTATGTCAGTCTATTTTTAAATCAATATCAGTCAACACATGGCTGAACACCCAAAATGCCACACACACACACACACACACACACACACACACACACACACACACACACAGTGGCTACTTCCTGAGGAAACAGGACTAAACATGACTAAACACTTGGATGGAGAGCTCTCTTCACAGCGGCTCCAGCTCGACACACCTGTCCCCCCTGTGATCAAATGCTGATGTCTTTATACAGTTTACCAGATGGACCAGAGTGGCTCTATGGAAGACGTTATGTCAATCTGTCAATCTGCCAGACAGACTGAAATAACTACTGGATAGATTACCATGAATTCTGGTACAAACATTCAAGCTCGCCTCAGGATGAATTATAATAGCTCCGGTGGTCCCTCAACTTTTCATCTGCGCCACCATGAGGTCAAAATTTTAATTTGAGTGAATAATGATAAAAGAAGAGTGAATATTTGTCTTAAATTCCTCAAAATGAATGATAATGTGCTCTGTGTATGCTGGATGTGTAAATACAGGCAGCTTTTGGCTAACCTGTTCACCTTTATGAGGTCATGACTGTGATGTGTTCACAGTTTGTTGCAGTGTCCCCTAGTGGACAAAAACACATTTTTTGCAGGTTTCCCAACAAAACGTGGGTCTTAACAACAGTTAGAGGGTCCTTTGTTCAAAGGAACAGGACCCCATGAACCACCACCTCTCCTGATGGAGAGGTTCAGTTGAGCACAGTTTACTGATTGTCCCTTATGTGATGAACCCCAACCTCAGTTAGTCAAGATGGCTCATTTTATCTACGTCCATGGCTACAAATCAAAAGGTTCCCTAGAATCAATAAAACCAATCACACATGTCACATAGTTAACTGGTCTTCAGAAAAATGTATAAAAACACTTTTATGACGATTATCACTAATGATGAAGCAGTTTTTAAAGGTCTGACAATGACACAAAATGACTTTCTGTAAAACACCTTAAAAATGAGGACAATTGAACGCTCTCTCACACTTATCCCCATGAAATTTCTATCAGCAATCTTTAATTTCATCTATCATTATAGCTCATTGTCCAATGATTGCGGACACTGACATCTTGTCCTTTTAGGAAATTTGGGGGTTTTATTGACCTGAGGGGAGTAAATGTTCTATAATTTAAATGTATACACAGATTTTTACAGACAGGGTGCTTTTAGACTAAAAATGTTTAAATGTGAGTATGTGGCCAAAAAAGGCTTTGACACAGGATGTAGACCTTCATGAGAGGAAATAAATCTATAGAAAATATAACTGAGCGAAAAGAAGAATTGAAGTAACAATAAGTGAGTGCGGTTGTTTTCTTTTAGTGATGAGTGGCTCAGCCAACGTTACATTCCTCTTATAGTACATCCGCGCTTTTCAACAAAAGGTTGTGCCTCTTATTTTGAAGGAAGTCTTTTTGAACAGGAAGTGTGATTTTGGCAGGTGTGCCTCGGTTTGACGCAGGTGAGCTCGTGTTTCAGGTCGGGATAGTGACGTCAGCGTAGTAAAATGCGGATCTTGTCCAGTCCGGAGAAAGGATTATTATGCGCATCATCGTCAGTAGCTGCGTCTGCACTTCCTGCTGGGACATGAAGCGATCGCTGGAAGTGTAAGTAAACTTTATTTAAAAAAGGTGATTCAGAGGGGAAAAGTGCCCTCACATGATTTCAGTCTCACAGCTGGAAAAGAAGCAGAAACCAAACGAATTTCGCTGAAAGATCCGCGTTTTTCTGCGAAACCAAGAATCAAGTGTAGTAAGTCCAGTGTGACTCTTCATTTCCACGTTACAGAGAAAATGACCAAATTATGATTCATGTGGGGTCAGCTAGAGGCCAGAAAGTTTGGAAGCTGACAGAAACAGGATTACAACACGACATGTGATGAACCACACGCAGGACACACTTGTGTGACCAGTGCTGCAACTGACCATGATTACATTTACTCTGACACTCTGCTGAAGCATGATTTTAACATACTTTTACTGAATTTGAGTGTTTCCAGTGTATTCAACTTCAGACTTTTTTCCACAATGTTTATACGACAACTATAGTCAGTTTCTAGTGACTTTCAGATTTTATTTACGCTAACTACAGTGTAAGTAGATTAGAAAATATGCTGCATCATTAAGATTTGCTTCACTTGAACCAGCTAATACGACAAAACATTGGTGACACATTACATTACAGTGATAATCAATTCAGTCCTACAGTCCATAATTATATAACATTTCCTGGAATCCTTCTCCCATAGTGAGTTCTTTTACTTTTGAATTGGCTCCTAATGCATATTTTGCTTGCAGGAATGTAAGACTTTTGTATATATCTTTATGTATTTTTTTTGCAATATTACTTCTTTTGCTTCGGGAAAGTTTCTGAATGCTTCTGTGATGCATTATGCATTTAATACAATAGCGATTGTATTAATACGATACAATTCCTACTGTTACGTATTCTTTGGTAATATTGTTGTGTACAGTTCACGTCTAACAGGAAACACCTTTGTTCTGTTGGCTCAGACATGCTGACAACTCTCTAAAGCATTCAGCCCTTCTGCCTTCCTCTAACTCTCCTGTCTGCTGCAACTACGGTTACAATGCCATGATCGTGGTATGATGACCATCATGGTTTCATGGTACATATGCAGTCATTATTATGAGCTACAGTGACCCTTGAGGGTCAGATCATACGCTGCAACCCGAGTCACAACAGATCTCAAATTGCTGAAATCTGGTGATAAAAATCATATGAGCAACTAAAAACAATTTAAAACCATAGATGGAGAGACACTGTGGAGCAGTGTGTGCAAATTCACTGTCAATCAAATGATTTGAAGCTCTTCAAAAGTCACAATAGACAGCTGTGCTTCATTCACAGTGGACAAAAAGCCTGTCTCCTCCTTTGAGTCTGTGCTAAAAAATACTCTGCAGGATCTCATGCAGCAGTCGTGACGGAGATGGAGAGGTTCCTTTTTATACTAAAAGAGTTTCACTTCCCTGTTTTCAAGAGCCACTTCCTCTTGAACATTTTCCAACGCAGTGTGCAGCATGTGTTGTTGCATGAGTGGAGCATAATTTCCATTAGCTCACCTGGGAAGAAACACTCGTCATACAGCCACTTTGGTTGGTAAGGCCTCATCTGAAGAATGGATTTCAGCAGCAGAAGTGTGTTGTTGTGGTGCTCAGTGAGTGGGATTTGAGTCTGGATTGACACACTCAGACAGGGTCTGATTGCTTTACAATAACAGGAAGCCTGTTTGAAATGGAGGAGACTCGAAACTCATGAACCAGCTGTAAGAAATGATGAGGAGTCCTGAATTATAGGAGCGACACACAAGCTTGTAAGGGGTAAGCAAATCAGCACTGATATACAAGACACTGCAACTTAACACTGCTTTGTATATTCACACAGAGAGCAGAGCATTAGGGTTTTAACAGGCCTGATAAAAAGTTATATATGTCTTGGTTTTCTATTTCAAAAGAGCTCTTTCACTGACCGTGGCTCACATGTGCAGAAAAAATAAACCGCCTCAGGTGGTGTAAAAGAAAATAGATATGTTTCAGAATCAAACTGCACAAGCTGGGTTTTTGGAAAGGGGGAAGACTTTAATGCAAATGTTTGCTACCGGAAATAAGGAAATGAGAATTTATTGCCGTCTTTTTAGTTTCCAGAAGCCCTACATGCAGAGACAGTCCTGACTCTGAGGTTACAAGTCTGTGTCGGTTGTGAATTTGTCGGTTCTACAATAAAAGGACATAATAAACAGATTCCAGTAGTTTTTTTACTTGATTTGAAATTGACTACTTACAGACCAACAAAATTATAAATAAAAAGTATTTAGATCTGTTGCCAAATATAGAAATTATAGGAACTGAGGACCTTTTTGGTTTCTGGTAAAAATGTTGTGGGGGACTTTTGCCCTGTGTGCAAGTTGAATGCAGTAATGCATAACCTAATGTATAAAAGTACATGATGATCGATATCAAACTTAAGGAGAAACACAAATAGATGAGTAGAGAAAGATATTTCAAACATGGCACGAGGCCTCACTGAATGGTTTGACTAGCAGGAAAATGATGTGAATCATATACTCTGACCAGATCTCATCCGAGCTGAACAGTCTCCATCATCAGAGCACCACAGCCACGCTCGCCTTGGATGGCTGGATTGGCCTGTTGGTCGGTCATTGGGACGGTTCACCGCTTGGGTCTTTAAACATCTCAACAGTTATTGGATAGATTGTTGATCCCTAGACTTTTCCTCTGGCACCACCATGAGGTTGACATTTGTCTTTCAGAGTGAAACTGTTGGATGGACTGACTTGAAATTTTGGTGTTTTGGTTTATGACCAAATATCTGCAAAACTAGTGACATTTACATCAGCCTCAGCTCTACTTTGTGGTTAGCTCTAACATGCTAACACGCTAAACTATGTTGATGAACCTGGAAAAATTTCCTTAGCTTTGTCATTTTGAGCATGTTACAGTGTCACAGAGCCACAAGCATGGTTGTATACTCTAAGTTTTGTTCCTAATATTTCACCCATCCATATGTACTGTGTGCATATGGGATGAGTGGACTGTACAGCTCTGTGTAATTTCCTCTATTTACTGCCTGCAGATCTGTGAGCTGGTGCGATGGAGGAAGCCTACAGTGAACTGTACCAGCAGTTTCTTCACCTGAGGTCACTTTGCCTGAGACAGGCAGCTCTGTTACATCAACTCACAACAGCCCTGCAGAAACAGCAAGGTCCATATGAAACCTATTGTAATTCCAGTGCTCATAAACATGTTGCTCATGGTTCACTTAACCAATCAACAACTCTCTGTCTGCAGGTGCTAGTGTTCCTAATGGAGAATTGAGTGATATGATATCCATCCCTGTGCAGTGCACCCAGGAAATCCCTGCATATCTCCATGAGAAGCCTCAACCATTAACAGCCACAGCGCACAAGCCTGTAGCACCATGTGGCGTTGACCGTCTCTCTAGAAACCCAGGGACTTTCTCTGATCTCCTCTCTGAAGACATGTCCAAGCTCTGTGTAGACAGGCCTCGCCAGAAAAAGGAAAGTCAGGAGCCAGTGCAAAATGTCCCACCCCTGCTGAGCCTGGACTCCTCGAGGTGGCAAGGAGCCTCTTCAAAAAATCTGTTGCAAGCAGATCATCCTAGTGGAGACAGAACGATGCACACATTGAGGGTAGGTGTCTTTACTGGACCAAACCCCCATCTGTTTGCAGGGGTTCTCCAATCTGTCATTGGATTTTAAGTTCTTCCTCAAACACTCCCATGTCTTGTCCTCTCTGTTTGTGTTAGGTGCCCTGGACAGACAGTCCCTCCATGGTCGGTGACGTCCGGAGTCTGTCTGACGGGATGCTGATGTCAGACGTGGCGCTGCAGTCTCATGTTTGTGAGTTCTGCCAGGCAGTTTTCCCCGGAGACACAACCACCAGGGGAGAGTTCCTACGACACCTTTACACCCACGTCACCTAGACTAAACTGCTCCGTCTTTTCCTCTCGATAGATGACTTATGTGTTCATATGCTGTGCCGCAACTGGTATGGCTTACTCTGAAACAGCAGTGAAGTAGACCTGCTCCTCTGAGATGTAAAATGAAGGATGGAAATAGGCCTCTATTGATTCAGTTGTATGCTAAGGTCCTGAGATATTGTATTTTAAAGGCTCAAAAGGCTTCACTCAAATTATCAAACCACATTTTCTCACTTACTTCTGCAGTCCTAGTAACTCGCCGTGGTTTTATTTGGCCAGATTTTGAGATCTGGGTCTTTGGAGATTTATTCCTCTAATTTTATTCATGGCACTCACAGCATTGATATAATACATCAAAAATAATCTCTGCAGGAAAAACCTCTCTTTGCAGAATTTGTGGTTATTCCATTACTACCTCCCTGTATCAGTTTGTGTAGGGACTATTTCATCCATAATGGGAACCCAACCCAATCCAGACCTGAGCAAAGTACACTGAAACTATCTGTATGGCCAGATAGCATTATTTTTCTTTGAGCGAAGGGTTTAAGATAGTTCATTTAAAACATGTGGCTCACAGAGAGAAATCCTATGAAAGCATTAATTATCACTAGTCTATTCTTAGTTCTTTGCAACCACAACATACTCCTGAGATCTTATGATTCATCTGTCGTCGAAAGGCATCCTTACTGCATGTCCACTGATTGTGATCCTCCATGTAGTCCATGATAGCACAAATACGACTATAGAATAAAATGCCTAGGCAACAAAGTCAACTAGATTTTGATGGCTTGCATCAAACTGAAAGTAGTTTTGTCCTGGAAGTGTGTTCAGGGGTAGAAATCATTAAAGTAAATAGATTAATTAGTTAATCAGATGGTCAATAGTTCCAGTTATGGACAGTGAGATGCAATGCTGTGTTTTTGATCTAAATTACTGTTTGAAAAGAGGATTAGAAAGATATAATTGTTAACACTGAAACAGGTAGCTTTCCACTTGCTGTCACCCTTATTCTATAGTAAAGATGGTGGATGGAGAGTTGAGTGCCGTGTTTATTATATCATTCCATCATGATCATCATGTGACAAGGTTGAATTGGGTTCATCAATACTGACCAGTGAATATTGCACCTTTATGTAACTTTAACCTTTTTGCTTATAGATGAAAGTCTTAATGTTTGTATTTTCTAAGGAAAATCTTCATCTGAGAGGGAGATGGCTATTTCTGAATAAATTTGTATAAAAAAAAAATCTCATCATAACATCAAGGCTTTTTCTTTTTTCAATTATGGCACCACTGAAATAAAGCTTTGATAAGCAAAACACATTAGTTAATTCAATCTGATTAGGTTTATTACTGAATCCTTATTCTTACAAGCCTTTGCTTTGTGAAATAACCTTGTAAACGTTCTCCAAAACTACATCCGCCTCAGCTGTTCACACATGCAAATGATCCTCTGGATGATCCTGAAAAGACATTTCAAAGGTTTGAATGCGGATAATTAGACTTCCTGATTTCATTAATGGTCGTGCTGCTGCTTTTTAGATGTTTGCGGTTGAACATTAAACTGATCAGCTGTCTGTTGCTCAGCTCTGTGTTACTGAGGAAAGAACATGAGCTATGAATAGACTAAGATTTAACTCCATAATTAGTGGTGCTGACAGCTGATTGATGATGGCGGCTCCCTTCATCTGCTGCTTTCATAATCACTATAAAGAAAACCAACTTGGATATAATTGCTCCTGTATAATCAAGCAAGTAAGCGAGTAGATATATAGCACCTTTCGAGAGCAAGGTGTCAAAAATGCTTTATCGAAGAAATAAAGCTTCCAACATAGATAAAACATCAGAAAATAGAATTTAAAGAAAAATTGAAAAGGCAAGTCTAATAAAATGGGTCTTGAGCTGCTTTTTAAAGATGTCCAATGTGTCCACAGAGTTCAGGCTGAGAGGAGCAGGAGATGGGAGGAGGAAAGGTTTGATTTGGTTTCATTAATCTTCCCATCAAAGAAAAGAAGAAATTGGTTGTATGCCTAACTTAAAAAAAAAAATCAGAACTGCAGGTGATGCAGGAGTAACTCATTAGGGTTAAATTTTGGAATACGAGACACAAGATTAGAGCTTTTAGCTGTTGTTGAGATATTCAGTCTGGACAGAAGTGATGGCCCGAATGACCCATCAATGGACAGATTAACATTACTATCTCTCTTAATGGCAATGCTTCATTTTAACAATTAATATTCAAATGCCTCGCACTCCAACCTGATGACTGCATGTTACACACACTGTATCCTCAGTCAAATAAACCAGCAGTCATTTGGCGTTTTGGAACCCTACAACTGGCTTTGTTTGGCTGACGGCTCGTCTTGATCTTCTCTGGTGCTTGTCTGAAAATCAAGCAAGGGAGGGCTGTGTGTGGATGAGTGCTGATGACATCGCTGGTACAGGTGAGTCATGCCGGCATCGAGGCTCAGTGCAGAGCGTCAGCGCAACAAACAAGACGACAGCAGAGGTGTTGCTGGCTGCGTGACGCAACTCCTGCAGCCTATTCCACACATCAGAACTGCCAAGAAAAAAACGATTGTTTGTGGAAAACAATGCAACACGTCGTGGCTTTAAGCAATAAAATAACATTTATTGAGATGTAACAAAATAAATAATCTGTTTTGCAACATAATAAACTGAGAAAGTTACGAATACTCAAGAGACAGGCAGGTGTAACTGATGCACAGCAAGCTACCTCACTGACAGACTCTGTGATTAAGTATAGAAAAATCCGAAAGTTTTCAACCATTATCAACATGAGCTTTGTCATTACACGAAGTCTGAATACAATTAACAGTTCACACAGGGCCAGGTAGGCTGACGGAACTCGTAGGAGCTGCTGTATCAAGACTCGAGCACCATGAGATTTCTTTCTGTAAACCTCTGCATGTGTTTGTTTGTTTTTCTAGAACTTAGAAAGTGAAGTTTAGTCACTCTAATTTACTGAGCCTCAAAGGACAAAAGAGCTGTTAAAAGGGGAAACTGACAGTTCACCTAGTAAATATCTAAGACTACAGAAATCATCCCAAAAACACACGGCCATGTTGTAAGTTTCTGCTACACCTAAAAATAAAAATCCACACTAACCACCACCTTCTGAAAATGCTGTGGCAATTTTTTTTTTTGTTAAATACTCTAAATCTGCAATGTAGTTTTGAATGCAGTTTCCACAAAGGCTGTACACTGGCACCTGTTGGGAACAACATTAAAGTAAAGATGGGAGAGAAGAGCAGCTGACGACAGCAAGCCTCCACCCTGCTGAAGGACCCTTGAGCAAGACACCCCGAAACCTGATTTCACTGTAGAGAGAGGCAACTGAAAGTTTGACTGGAAATCAATAAAGCATCTGCGTTCTTATTTCATGCCGCTGAGTTAAGAAAAGGTGTTCGGAGTACATTTTCACATGATTAAAGGTAATGAAAAGCCTGAAGTTTCATCTCTTACAAACACCATTTCAGCCACTTGTGCAAAAATATCATTACAGAGAGATGTGAGGGATGATGAAGAGCCACGGCTTTAAACCTCATGAACCTCAGCATGCCTGTTCAGATCTCATGGGTAATTAGATGATGCAGCAAAGGACAAAAGGCCCCTGAACCTGCGGCGGTGTTTGTGTGTAATCTAGATCAACATATGTCAGAAATCCATCTACGTGGACTTATCCTCATACAAGAACGTCTTAACACACTGACTTAAAAAAACAGAGCATCCATTTGTTTCCTGCCGCTGAGGAGCTGCTGACAATGTTACCAGACTGTTGTCTTATTGTGACTTGCTGGAAATACAGACAAAAGTCTCCCTACGAAAACCACATTTCCTTTACAGAACTTCAGCATGTCACTGGAATAAGTTAAGAGAGTCAGTTTCCAAAGTTGCAGTGCCCCCTGGTGCGTCGAGCCCATCTCATTTGAAACAGGCGACACTCTAAACACACTGCTCACAACAAGTCGACTAATTTAACAAAATATCAGCTTTTTCGCGATGAAATCAGTTCATTTTTTCCATCATCGGCTGAAATCTGCGGGACATTAAGTCCATGTATTTAAAAAATAAAACAAAAAAAGTGTGTCCCATATATGTTCACTGAATATAAAGTCAAACAGAACATCCTCAAGTTCAGTGTTCACCGCAGGTTTACGATATCAGCCGCTGGTAAATTATGACATTTGCTGGATTGATTTTGAAGTGGATAGGAGTCCTCTCCTCATCAGATGTCAGTGATGTGGGTACACGAGGAAAAACCTGCTCAGCAACAGCCTGTCTGGCAGACAGGGAGTGGAGGTCAGAGGCAGGCCTGAGAACAAGTTCCCTGACAACGGTCGAGGGTTTTCATTTCCCGCGGTGATTAGAGTCGTCTTTGGTGATGCAAGGGCTACTGCTCCTGCACGTTGTTATCGAGCTCCGCCTCTCCACTTTACTGTCAAGGTCTATGGAGAAAGGTAAAGTTTAACATGAGACCTGATACGGAAATGAACTTAGGACTCACTTAAAGAACTACAAGAGAACCACTGAAACGTCAAACATATGGAAAATGAAAGTGCACCTTTATGTGTTTTTGCACATTTTATTTGAAACCAAACACTGCTACTGCTTCATCCTTTGAGTGCGAGATGAACAGTGCACAGTTTTACAATGACTGGACAGCAAGTTATTCTAACACTGAGGCAAAGGATAAATATAAGTTAAGAGTCACAGTAATCAAGATGCAACCAGCGTTTTAAGACCTTTGAATAATAGTTTGGGGAATTCAGCAAGAAGCTCTCCCACATGGAGTGAAGTCATCACGGTTTATATGACCAACCCAAGCTGTTGAATAACGAAAAGTCTCCAGTGTTACAAGTTTAATTAGTTCTGGGCTGGTGATAATGATGAAGTCAACAAATCAAGTGAACAAGATGCCTTCACAATATGAGATGAATAGACATGAATCTATTCATAATAATGATGTGTATTCGCACTGAAATAATTAGCTTTGATGTATGGTGTGATGTGAGACTGTAAATGTAAATAGTACGAAAAGTGTTTCCTGTGTTTAAGAGTCAATGAATATTCATTTCTTGACTACTTCTTTATTTATTTGCTCATTAAGAAACCCTCATTGTCCATGTGTGTTAACAGTGTGCAGTAATATAACAAAACTCAAAGTCCAAAAGAGATGAGACTCTGCGTGAAGCTTAAATAAACAGAATGTGGTCATTCGCTCATCCTTTTCAACATATACTCACCAAAAACAGTACAAAGACAATATATTTAATATTTGACCTCCATTGATTTTTGTAAATATATATTTATTCTGAATTTGATGCAGCAACATGTTTCAATCAAGTTGGGACAGGAGCAACTAAAGACTGGGAAAGATGCTCCAAAAACACCTGTTTGGATCATTCCACAGGTAAACAGGTTCATTGGTAACAGGTGAGAGTATCATGATTGGGTATGAAAGGGGCATCCTGGAAAGGCTCAGTCAATCACAAGCGAGGATGGAGAGAGGTTCACCACTTTGTGAACACATGACTGTATAAAGGATGTCACTACATGGACTCAGGAACACTTTGTAAAACGTTTGTCTGTAAACACAGTTTGTTTGCAAATGATTTCATTATGTTTCTATTTATGTTTTACAGGGTGTCACAACTTTATAGGAATCAGGGATGAAGAATGGAATTTGTGATAACACAAAAATTTACGCGCAGACAAGGGCAAATACTGGCGGTCAGATTCATCAGACGGAGGACTGTGAGTCCCTGATTTAAATGTTGAAAGGATGTATGAGAGGTGATATCCTGACTGTTTGAACCGTCAGCGGAAGATAAGTGATGGCAGAAAACAGTGACGTCGACAGGAAGTGAGAGAAAGTTGTGATTAATGAGAGAGGCAGACGAAGGAAACTTGGATGAGTGAGAGAGAGAAAAAGCAGCAAGACAAAGTGAGGGAGATCGACGTCAGAGATGAAACATATGTCATTTTTTTTTGTTGTTTCCGCAGTCCTTTTGGTAGAGGGAGAAGATGTATAAAAAAGACTGTGCCATTTCCCTGCCCACAGGTTTTATTTTTGTACACTGTCGCTTGGTGAGTCAATGCAACGCCCCTCCAATTACCTCCCACTCCTTCGCCCCCACGCCCCATCCATCCCGCCCTTCAGCCCACGCACCTAACACACTCTGACGTCAGTCGCTGCTGAGAGGGGGGGTCCGATTCTGCCACCCACAGAGTACTTCCTATCCCCCCCCCCCCTCCCTCCCCGCCCCCTCATGTCTTTGCTGGCTTCCTTCTCCTCGCTTCATCTCTTCAACTGGCTATCACAGCCCAGAACGACTAACTTGCCCAGATCATTGCTTTTTTTCTCTCTTGTGAGAAGCTGTGATGCATCAGAAAATTGCTACAGTAACAGGGTATTAAAAAAGCGCTATAACAGTGTAAACCCCCCTCCAGACCACCACCCTCCTTATCGCACTCTCTTCCTCTCTATATATCACTCTCCTCCTCCTTCTGTTTCCCCTCCTAACTTCTATCCTCTCTAATTTACAGTCTGGTGAAGTTCAGCTGTACATGGTGGGAGGCGTCACCTAGTGTGACTCACTAGAGTTCAAGCTCTAGAGCTATAAAATATTCATTGTTTCGAGAGGTTAGTGAGTCTCTGTCTGTCAATTTCAATGCAACCTGAATCCCAACTTTAAGGAATAGTTTGATGTTTTGCTTATTTTATAGTTTAATATAAAGCTTATTTGCTTTCTTGATGAAAGTTGGGTAAGAAGATTGATGCCACTCTCGTGTCTCGCCAGCAGCAAGTTAGCTTAGCTTAGCATAAAGACTGGAAACAAGGGGAAACAGCTAGCCTGGCTCTGCACAAAGGGAACAAAATCCTCCTACCAGATCACTAAGTAACACATTATATCTTGTCTGTTTAATCTGTACAAAAGCCGCAAGTTGCCTTCAGCCAAGAAATAGTTGAGCACATGATCTCCTGTGATTTCTTTACACTCCAGTTTTTGTACACATTCAACAAAGATATAGTGCTTTAATAAGTATTTTTAGAGGTGCCGATAGTCAGAGTTTGCTCCCTTTGGACAGAGCCATGCTATTGTTTCCCCATTTGCTGTCTTCGTGCTACGCTAAGCTAACCAGCTGCTGGCTGGGGCCTCTTATTTACGATACAAATATGAAAGCCAGGAAGTGAAAAATGTATTTCCTTAAATGTTGAACTATTCCTTCAACCTTTTAGTCTGTGTCCATTATTAAGAGCATAATATTTTCAAGTCATTAGTAGAAAAGTCACCTGTTGAGTGAGTTCCTTCTGACCCTAGGCTGAGCTTGCCAGCCCGATCATGTGACACCATGCGAGCCAATCGCAGCCCTTCATCCATTAGCGTTTGCTGTATGAGATGGCGACTCCAGTTGGTGGGGTTGGAGGTGTCAGTGTGGGGACGGGGGGACGGAGACTGGTTGCACTGTGAGCCGATGTCTAACAGGACAGAGAGATTTGGGTGTAAATGCTGACTTTAAGCACCAAATGTTTCTATATACATAAAGATCAACTGAAGAGACACATTTTTCTATTATATCCATCTGAAGTGTTTACCATGTGATACACTGTCGAGGCTTTCTGCAGACAAGCTGTCATCATCTGCCCTCTGGGTCAAGCCCTCTGAGCCCTCCACCGTGAGCAGTGAAGACACGCTTTCAGGCACAATCACCTGAAACACATCACTGTCAATCTGGTGCTGACGAATCACTTTAAATCACTGACAAGTGACCTGGAATTTGGCGTCGCCGTGTGTTAGAATCACACATTCATCTGTAAAAAGTCACACTGAATATTGTTGAGTGGCGGCAGTGCTGCTCTGAAAACTCACCTCGTGTCTCGCTCTCTTCTGTGACAGTAAGCTGTTCTCATCTGCGTTTGTCCTGCAGGAGGAAAACAGTTGAGCCAGTTGAACATGAGAGTTCAGTCTTGACCTTGGAAACAAGTAATATGGTGAAAAAACAATCTTGACTGGAGGTCTATTGAAGAGTGTTTCTGCAGAGCTTTCAAGTGCAAGATGAAGGCTGAAGGCTCAGAGAAAAAGCATCACGGACCTTGATTTAAGATTTTCTTTTTGGCAAATCAAGTCTGTGTTTTTGCACAAGATGCAGCAAGAGACAAGAAGTCACACCAACTAGAACTTCTATTCAACTTGACCTGGTACAGAAATTTAACTATAATCTCCCAATAAACTGTGCTTGCCAGAATTATTTGTATGCTAACATATACAGGGGAACTTTTGCCTTTATCTTTGTATCATTTAAGAAGTCGTTAGCTGTGGTACGTGCTTGTTGTAACTTTCTGCAATTATCTCTTCATGAGGCACATTTTGTTAAAGAGACTGCTGCTATTTATGGTCATTAAGATTATATGAAAATATTTTGTGCAAGTTAACAAACACACCGGAGGTTTGTCTACCGCTGTGTGGCTCCAACGTTCAGCTCATTATACTAACAGTGGAGAGGTTGGAGTTCAATTCCCACTGTGATCTGAACCAGGTTCATTGTGAAAATGAATGAAGTGGTGGGAAGATGACTCACAGACACCACGTGGTACACAGAGAATATGCTAAATACAGTTTTTGTCAGCTATGAAATAATTTCATTTACATTTATTTCACATGTGGCTTGTTATACTGCTACTCCATGTTGCTGCAGACTTTGATTTTGTTTTCTACAACAAAGAAAAACCATATTCTTGGTTGTCTTTTTTCTCGAGGTAGAGGAACATTGACGACACAGCAGGTGCAAGGTGTGTTGGTCATTGGCTGCTGGTGAACAGATCACTCTTCTCTATGGCAGCGCCCCTACCTTGCATGCTTTAGTGTGGAGGTGTAGGCACATTTTCTCGCCACCTGCCGAGCCAAAGAAAAGAGCTCCACCCGTCTCAGCAAAAGGGCATTGTCGCGCATACAGAACTGGGCTGCAGCTTCATTGATGATCAACTGAGGAGGAAAAGCACTGGGTGAGGGACAGATGGACACTTTGACATGCAGATAATACAGAAATTATACTTTTACTTTTATTTTGAAATGTATATTGATGCCTCTGGTTTACATTGTGAGCCTTCCTTTAGAACAGATTCTTGAAACATGATGTGATATGTTCAAACACTCCATCTTTGCTCCCGTCTTTACTGCTTTTACCTCGTGATGTGTGAGCTGCTTCCCTTCTCTCCTCTTGGAGTCGAAGCGTCCATAAATGAGGCTGTACTTGCGGATCTCTTCTTCTTTGTTCACGTCCTGGGACCCCATTTTGAAGATGTGCCCCACAGTCTTTGCCATCTTCTTGTTCATCCTAAGCAGAGTTTTCACCTCTGCAGGATCCGACCTGGGCAGGGTCCTGAGGAGCCTGTCCACACTCTCAACCACCGCCCTTGCCGTCTCCCCGTCCAGCTGTCCTCCGGGCCAGGCTGACAGGGCTGCAGGGGTGAAAGAAGCCGAGGGGCTTGGAGATGTGGAGGGACCTGGGTGACATGTTGACAGCAGAGGTGGGCTGGGCGGGTCCTCCTCTATTCCAGATGCAGAAGCCAAAGTGCAGTTCCCATCAGGCTCTGGGCTGAGCCAGTGTGGGTCCATGGGTGACAGTTTTTCTCTGAAGTGTGTGTCTGGTGGCTGTGGGGATGCCTGGGAGCAGGGGCTTCTTGGACTTCCGCTGTGCATGGGAGTGAGACACGCCCGATCCTCCCTTTCGCATGGAGACCCCGGCTGCCCGTTGCTCACAGACTTCCTGGGCCCACCTGCCGGCCCACCAGCACCCGTCCCGTCCACTTTGAACAATGGGATGCCCCCGAGGGGAACGTTGGAGACGGGCTGGCTGAAAAGGGCAGGATTTGCCGCCCAGTCTCGGAGGGCCTTTTGCAGCCTACGCACGTGCAGTGGCTTGGTGGCCATGCCAACTAGTGCCATGATCTCCAGAAACTCCTCCTCTGCTGCCTCACAGAGCTGCTGCACGTCGTCACCACCCTGCTGGATGAAGGTTTCATAATAGGCCAGCAGGTTGGCCCTCTGCAGCACCCGATAGAGCTGCAACTCCCCAAGTGTGCGTGGCAGAGACATGGCACACGGCACTGGAAAGTTTAGGCAGGAGAAAGGAAAGACATGAACCTGCAGGTGGAGAAATCCTCTACAAGTTATTCATTTAGTTCAAGATTGTGCCACCTGGAACACAAGAGTCTTTCTATCTTGATGAACATCGGTAAAAAAAAACAAAACAAAACAGATGAATACAGGAAGTTTATGCGTGTTTTGGAGCAGTTTCCTCCATATCCAAACTATTTTCACAATGAACATGTGTTTCATTTAAAGCCTTACGTGACAAAAGGGTTGAGTATACAGTACGTAAACCTGTCTTACCTTCTTCAGGTCAGGTAGACGGATGTGCGCAGAAGGGACCGCCGCAACTACGGAAACTGGTCTCACCAGATGTCACAGGTCGTTACTCCCGGACTGAAACTGATGGAGGAATAAAAACTGATTTCGGTCGAGACAAAAACACGTCACATTGAGACTACACTAAAGTACAGACGCCTGGATTACTGTCTCCAGTTCAGACACAACCATCGACTGGAGTGTCCCTGAGCCAGATGTCAGAAAAACACCCCGCTCAAAGCCTCATCGCAGTTGTTATCCTATTCGTTTCTTACCCTGTCGCCTAATGCCGAAAGCTTCCCCGGCTCAGATTGGCGTAGTAAATCCCCTTTGCGTATCGTACCTCGTCTGAAATCACTGGCAGAAATCCTCCTCCGGCGCACCGTATTGGTTGCTGGCTGCCCTGTCTGTGTGGGCTGGAGAATGACGGGGGCGGACTGCAGCACGCCATCTGACCGAAAAAGAGCCTTCCTCTCCCGGTAGAGAGGCGGCTTTCAAATTGGAGATGTGGGTGGTGGTGGTGGGGGCTTGAAATTAACCCTCTACGTCTTCAAGACTGGTCTTTTATGTAGAAGCTTTAGGGGGTTCCCGCAGTTTCGCCAGGTCAAAGACCCACAAAACAAGACGTCAGCACGAACACTGTAGGCTCATACAGAGAACTCTGAACAGATGTGAGGTTTACTAAACAGCCCCCACCATCATTCATGTAGGAGGTGAGTGGTCGTACATTATTCTGAGAGTACAGGTTGTTCCCCCAACTACTTTTTAAATGCTTATTTATTTTCCGGTTTAAAGGGTCAGTTCACACAAATAAAACCACATTATCAGTGCCTCTAACCCTCTGAGTCTCTGCCTGTGCACGTCCAGGGTCAGCATCTGCAAACCTTATTGCTTTCCTCACGACTAGTGCAAATGTAGTTTTAATTGCACTATCTTGTTACTCAAGGCACATTTAGTGCATGTATTTCCTTCATGACATTATCTTGAGTGGATGAACAAAGTCTGATTACTCTTCTGTTTGCTAATTACCGTCATGTCATGTGTCTAAGAGGCCACACCTGGGTGTGGTGTGCACACACAGTTGTGATATTGTGGATTTATTTGTGTGAACTGACCATTTGGAAATAAATAAGCATTTAAATAAGTGGTGGTGGGGAACAACCTGTACTCTCAGAATAATGTACGACCACTCACCTGTACTGCATGTCCTGTATGGTATTTCTTGTGCACACATTCTTCTCTTGCAGTTTTAGGTTTGCAGGTTTCTAGTTTCAGAAACAACAGGACACATTAAAAGCCACCTGTCACCATCTTGGTGAGCAAAGTACATCCTAAACATACACAGTAGAAAACACATAGAGTGTGTGCAAATGTCTTTTTCTATGGAACAAGAAATGGATTGATTCTGTCAGGATTTAGTTTGCAGGATAGTGTCAGGCTGAATGGGAAGTCACATACTGTGCAAGAAGAGGAGAAGTTGATAAAATGTTTTGATGAACTAAATGGCCAAATGTATGTGACACCCAAACAATAAACCCCACTTCAACTGACAGGGGGCCAATAGAGAGAAAGTAAAACTGGTGTAATGTTTGATCTATAAGTTTGTTTTTTGTTTAAAGCGTCACAACAGTTGGTGTTGAGTTGCAGAATATTTACTGGGGCATGTGGACAAGGTATTACAATAGCAGAGGCATGATAAAAGCATACGTGACTTTTCCTCAGTCGTTACACTACAGGAAGGGCTGGGTTTTTGCAAAGTTCCTCAGGGTGAAAAAGTGGGACTGAGCAAGTGACTTCACAACCATTTCTTTTATGGCTCTCAGACAATCAAAAGCTGTCCTTGACTTGATGTGAACTGAAAGCACACTATTGTCTTTAATGTAAGTACATTTTAAAGAATTACGATTTCCCCTAATTGAAACTAAGGTCCCTTACTACAGCCATATGGACAGACTTGTTCAAATACTTTTGGACATGTGTATAATGTCTTGGATACTACTGAAGCTTCCTGGTGGGGTGTTATTTGGATAGAGTGATTTATAAAAAGGTAAATGACTATGTCACTCGGTTAAATAATACAATACTATATTTATTAAGGAAAATGTATTCACAAAATTATCAAGGCTGGTTGTTAATTTTCAGCTATACCTAGACATCAGTGGGTGGCAGCACTGCTTTTCTCAGTTGCTTGCTAACAGTCAGAAAACAACGAAGAAGGAGAAGGGGGAGGAGGAGGAAGAAGAAATTGGAAGAAAGTAGGAAAAGGAGCAAGAGAAGAAGAAGTGGCTGTTAAAAAAAAAAACAACACGGGCACTTGGCTGTCTGTTAACAAACAACGTTACACAATTATCTGAGAGGTATATATGACATCTAGTTTGTTTGAATGCAAAATGCAAAATAATTTGCCTCCTCACTGGACTCGCCCGGTGTCCAAAACATGCCTTAGCTTACTCGTCGTGAAACCCCACAGGAAGGGGGAACAAGCGTTAATATTAGCTAGTCCTGCTCGCTGCTGTTACTAGCTAACACTTAGCTGCTCGTTTTGTTGTTTGCTAGCTAAAGGCGTAAACAGTAAGCTGCTGTGCTGTGTTTTCATCTGCGTTTGAGACCATATTTAACTGAAATGTTGTCAGGTTAGCCAGCCAGAAGCGAGCTAATTTTAGCCCCTGTATCGCCTGTCTGTCCTGCTGTTGGCTGGCTGCTTCCTCATGCTAACAACCTGGCTGTCGACTAACATTAGCCGCCTTTAAAACACAAGGTGTTGTTGTCAGAATTAAAATAATATCAGGTTAGTCTGTCTGCCTGTTCAAGCTGGATTGAACATTTTGCAATGGCTGTTTTTTTTTTTTTCTTTTTTCGGTTTTTGTCGGTTGTGAAAGGTCAAACGGTTGTTCATGCAAATGGTTTTTAGATAGCTTCACTTTGTCTATTTGGCTAAGTGAATTAGCAAACAACAAAGCAATATAACTGAACGTTAGTCTGTGTTGTACTATTACATAGGTACGCTTTTAAGTATGTTTGATCGTCTTACTTCACTTATGATCACTTTTACGACGGCTGGATAGATAAGGTCATGTAGCTACGTTAAATGTCAGTTAATCATTGAATGACTTTGCTCAATCGTGTTTTGTTTTTTCCTTTTATTTAGGACAGCTCCTTCAAAACCGTGTTGTCAGACAGTCATGGACATTTAAGTTTTTTAACTCTAAATGATCTCTTAGCACTGATAGAAGCAAGTGGAAGGTAAAAACTTTTGATTGTGTCAGTTTACTAGAAATGTATTCATCACAGGGCTGCAGCTAACTTCTTGTTGTAGTCAGATATTTGTTCTATTCAGAAACGACAAATGCCTGTTACAGTTTTCTACAGGTCAAAGCCAAAATATTTGGTTTACAGTTCTATGAAGCAGAGAAAAGCAACAAATACAAAGATAATGTGTCAGATTCTTTGCTTGATTAGTTAACTTTTACTGTAGTAATTGTAATTTCATATTTCTAGATTCACATGTGTTGTAATACAGAACCCTTTGTGGAAAATTCAGTTCAGAAACTGTCAAGATGAAATAGCCAGATGTGAGTGTCTATGGCTAGCCGGTGAATGAAATGACTAAAAAAAAATGAACCACAATGATCTAATTCACCAAGAGATATTTAAGAATAGCTGCCATGATGTCTCCAATTTGGTAGAGTATTTAATGGTTGACAAACGTATACCGTCAGAGTGGCCTCCCCTTCTGCTCTTATTTTTCCATCAAGGTCTTCTTTCTTTTAGGTTTTGAGGGTGTAGAAACTTGCACTGTAATATAAATGACTGCTGATAGAAACACGTTTTTCTTATTCACAATGTGTTGCCTTTCAGACAGCGACCTAATGGATGATGTGAGGTGTGTAAAAAGCCTTGAGACACATCGACGTGGCTGCTGATATGGTGGACCTGAGGCTGACCCTCAGGAGCCCCCCAGTCTCACTTTTTTATGAGAGTCTGGGGAAAACGTTGCCACAGATTATGGATCTAGGATATCATCTTCCATGAGCCTTCAGTTTCACAGTGCTTCAGTCAAACAGCTGTAAGGAACATGGAGAGAGAAGCAGCTGAGAAGGAGATGGATAGCGTCACAGACACTGATGAAGAGAGCCCTGATGGTGAGTCCACATCAGTCACCAATTCTGGTCAGTGGGAGACCCGGCGGACTGACGATGACTGGGAGCAGGAGGACAAAGCCTATCTCAAATCTCAGGACCCCCCAAATCCAGCCACTCCACAAGACTCTGAAATTGGTGAAGCAGAATATTGTGGATCTACAGAGGCCAAAGAGGATGCTGAGGAGGCTTCAGATGGGTTTGAGCATGATGCCACTGCAGAGCACGAGAACTTGCATGTGATAAATCAAGAAGAGGATGAAGCTGCAAAGGAGCAGCACATGAATGGGGAGTCTGGTTGGAGGAGTGAGGGAACTGGAAGGAGATGCAAACTGAGAAGCAGTGGATCGGTTTCAGAGCAGAGCAGTCAAAGTGCTTTTTCCTCCATTCAGAAAGGCAATGTTATGTCAAGTGGTGGTCGTCACAAGCAGACCCGCAGACGTAACCACCACCACCATCAGCAGAGCCGAGGTCGCAGGCGGACAGGCAACCAGCTCTTCTTGGCTTTCAAGGAGATGCTGTCAGAGTCTCTGAGCTTTTGGTGCATCTCCTGCGTCCACATGATGATTGAGATTATCGTCACATTAACTCACAATTGTGGAGTCGGTGTGGAGGTCGGAGGGGTGAAACTTTACAACTTTGGGCAGCAGCTCCTTGTGAAGATCACAGACACAGCAGGAATGAAGGCGGATGCTAGTCGGATTCTGAAATGGACGAAATGCACTGGAATGGATCTGGTGGACAAAGTTGTTAGGTCAGTGAAGTGGGTGAAGACAGCTGCCTTATCTTGTCTTAGACTTTTCTGTGCTTTGGTTATTCTCGGTTCCCAGTGGGCAAAGGGTGTGTTAGTCCGCCTTGGTGGAGAGAGGGGAAAGCGGTACTGGACAGCTTTTCAGGACTCAAGGTTTTGGAAGAGGTTGGTGTCCCTGCTGGAGAGAGTCCGAAGCAGGTTCAGGAGAGATGGCCATGTCCCACCGTCCAGCCCCGAGTCACCTGGCAGAGCAGGGAGAGGCCAGCCAGGCCAGGAGCTGGAGAGGCTGCTGGCCATGGCTGACGTACCGGAGGACGAGCTTGACCCCTTTACAGTGCTCGGCGTGGAGGTACACGCCACCGAGGCCGAGCTGAAGAAGGCCTACAGACAGCTGGCTGTCCAGGTGCGTGTGAAGTTCCAGCTATTGGATGCCTGAATTAATGACTAATAAACTGCATCCGAGGCCAAAATATTCTCCTATCCCTTTTGCAACCTTTTCCTTTGTCCTTTCTCTTTCAGGTCCATCCAGACAAGAATAAACACCCACGAGCTGGAGAGGCGTTCAAAGTACTGCGAGCTGCCTGGGATATTGTCAGTAACCCAGAGACACGACGAGAGTATGAGTTGTGAGTACACAGAAAAAGAGGTAATCGCAGGACACATAAATTATAAAGCAAAATGAAAGTAAAAATGGATCAGGTATCTTCAAACATATATATTTAGTAGCAACATTATTATTTGCACAATATTCAAGTTTCCTACAATATATGAAAAATTGGATGGTCAATACAAATTGATTGGATCTATTCTAAGTCTGTTGTTTTCTTCTGAGCTTATTCTGGTTAATGGCCCTAAATTACCACAGTGATTTTGAGTGTGTTTGATTCCTTCGACCTGTTCATGTATCACCAACCAGTCTGTTTCGTTTCCATGCAGGAAGCGTATGGCAGCAACTGAGCTCTCAAAGTCCATGAATGAATTTCTCACTAAACTGCAGGATGACCTGAAGGAAGCCATGAACACCATGATGTGCACCAAGTGTGAAGGCAAACACAAGTACGTCACTACACACCCAGCATGGTCAACTGAGCCAGTGTCAGACATCTGCTCAGACTGAAGTTAGAGCATTATGCATTACACACATCTGAATGGTATCTCCTGTAGGAGACTTTCACCACATTGTATTTACTTCATGACCTGTGTGTGTGCAGGCGGTTCGAGATGGATCGTGAACCTGCCGAGGCCCGCTTCTGTGCTGAATGCAACCGTTGCCATAGTGCTGAGGAGGGGGACCTGTGGGCCGAGTCCAGCATGTTGGGCCTACGAATCACATACTTTGCCTGTATGGATGGCAAAGTCTACGATATTACAGGTCTGCTTTCTCTTCACATTACCTGCTGCCCTCATCACTAACTGTAGTTTGCATGAGCTCAGATATTATCACTGCCTGTATTTGCAGGTAAAAGAAAAGGTTCAGAGCAGTTTCAGAGTATTTCCTAGATGCGCTTTTTTCTCTCATGGCTCATGTGACCTGTTGTGATGTTGTCACATTTCAGAGTGGGCAGGTTGCCAAAGAATAGGCATTTCTCCTGACACACACCGGGTGCCCTATCACATCTCTTTTGGTTCAAAGAACAACAGCAACTCCACACGACACAGGTACGATCTTTTATTCAAGCATCACCTATTTTGTCCTCCTCTTCCTCATTTAGGCCTCAAGTTTATCCATAAACTGATAGAAACAACAGACTGTTTGGGGGGATATTACTCATCTGGAGCATCTGCTGTAGTTTTCTTGTTTGAAAATAGAAAGTAAACAACAGTGGCCTTTTATGTTGCTCTGACAATTTAGATTTATAAAGCATTGAAAAGCATACTGTGATGTGTTGCTGTGATGATGATGTTAACAGAAATAAGCCTACACTGTGTGTATTTTGAATCAAGATATACTTTATGTTCAGATAGATTATCATCTTGCCCTTAATGTCTTTACAATTGGCCCTGAGGCTCCAGCACAAAAGACCTCTGACGTTTCCAACTCTCCCTTGCAGGACGCCCTCAGAGCACGCCGCAGGTCCCACCAACCCTGCAGATTTGCAGGACTTCTTCAACCGCATCTTCAAGGGAGGACCTCCGAACGACATGGCTGCCAATGGGGGCTTCTTCCCCTCAGGTCCGCCCCATCACCAGCCGCCTGGTGCTGGAGTACCCCCGTTCTCCCCTCCCCCAGGCCAGACAGGTTTCTACATGCCGGGGGGGCACCGACCAGAGTCCAGCGAGACATGGGCTGAAAGTGGCAAACCCCCCAGAAGGAGGAAGAAGGTCCGCAAACCCTTCCAGAGGTGAAGCCTGTAGAGTTCTCAGTGTATCAACATAGCAACACAGGGACACAATAAATAATGGCCATGTTTGTCTCTCGCCTGCCTGTTGGCATGCCAAGATCTGAACTGGAGGAGATTCATGCGAGTAAGGCTGTGGTCAGATCAGCCAGAGCAGAGAGACTGCATCACGAAGAGGAGCCTGTTGACTGAATATAAGTATTGAAGGAGATTTGAAGACACGGCAGTGACGGTGCTTTACCTCTCATTTCATCTTACTTTTTGTTGGTCTTTAAGACGACTGTAGCCTTGGCATTGAAGTCCTTATTGGGATACTGGAATGAGACATTTTCCTTTCATAATTTCCTGCCAACTCTTGCAATGCATGATTTATTCACCTGCATTTAACACTTCAGTTCTCTCACTTTAGTTGGTCACATTTTGTCTAAGGTTAGTTTGAGGCATTGGTTCCAGACAGTGTGACCCTTGAAGAGAGGGTTACAGTGAGCTATGATCACTGAAATCAGCATGAAGAAGATGACTGAGCAGCTTCACTGCGTCAGTGTTACTCATGACATGTAGGTCTAGATCCGCACCTCCGCCCACCGTGTTTCAGGAATGACTCGGAACCAGCTAAACACAACACATCTGAACAAAATTTGCAAGAACAGCAGAACATTTTGAAAACTTACATGCAGTGACTTCATTGTTTTGTGAGCTGGTCTGAGCAGACAACTCTCTTTACAGTAGGTATGGTGTGAATCTCTGGCAGTGTGCCCACAGAGAGTATTTCAGTATACATACCTCAGCCAAAGTCACAATCAGTCAACCTGCAGCATTTGGGATCCATTGAGGCAACTAGCACTTGTGCTGTTTTTCCCAGTCGTTTGTATGACTATAAACAGGCAAACTGCCTCTTAAACTGACATGGTGCACAATTAAATATGACCTGAATCTTTCTAGATTTCTAAAAGAACACATCTGTGCTTTCTAGAAGTTAACTTTTAGTAGTTACATATTACAGAACCTCTTAATAAAACAAATCCTCTCAGAAGATTTGGCCATTCATGCTAAAGTTATGCTAAAGTGGATGCTGATATTTATGTGCCGATTACCAGAGACTCACATCCTGCATACTAAGACCACCCACCAAAAATGTATTAACCGCTCTCTTCAAGAGCCACTGAGCCAGAGAGGAGTTGGTGAACCTGCAGTGTCGTCAACATGTAAAATCTGGACCTGAAAGAGTGAAAGTGAGTTAAAAAAAAAAAGAAAAAAAAGCTTTGTTGTTTTGAGTTACACTGATTCAAACATGCCTGCCTTCTGTTTATTGTTTCAGCTCCAGATTGACATAATAATTGCAGCACAGGTTCAGATCTGACAGCAGGAATGAGTTCAGTGGTGTTTCTGTCACGCTGAGCCGCAGCCGAGTCGCTTTGAGGACGTCTCAAAACTTCAAAAGTGACACCTTGACATTTTGAAATGTTGACAGTTTGCTTCAGCGGGGATTCATCGCTGCTCATGTCATCTACGCTGCCCCGTTGACTCCCCGTGTACTCTAAATGAAAACATTGGTCACAGTTTAATTGATTCACGCAGTAACACCACAGAACGTAAGAGAGTTAATTTGATATTAGCCTTCACAGTGCCGTCAAACGAGTTCTTCTTTCCATCAGCGTTGTTTTGTTTAGTGTGATCACTGCTGTCTCGACAGTAAGCCTTGACATGAGAGTCAAAAACACTTTACAACATAAACTATCTGTTAACGTCATACAGCTGATTTGCGCAGTTGTTCAGGCTGCTACGTCTTCTTAAGTGCCATTTTTTTTGCCAGCTTTGAAGCTTACATCAGTGATCTTTGATGACGAGACAGTAAAACGTCTCACAGATTTGTCTGGAGCCGTTCTGCCTATTACATTCTGTCATCTCTGAGGCTCCTGACATCATATAATTAGAGGAATTGATAATCTGACTCAGTCATGTCCTATAAACTAGCGTTTTCTTCCACTTGGATGTGGTTCAGCTTTCAAAATGTCAAAGTCACACGTTCACGGAAAATCTGAATCCGAACAACTGATTGACTTTTAAATCTCTCCAGTGTTACTTTATGTAACAGCATGAAGGGTCGTGGAGATGGACGTGGTTGTATTTTGGGTTTTGGTTTCTTGAGACAGAACTGATATTGTTTACAGCTGACAATATGAAGACTGAGAGTGTAGTGAAAATGATGATGTGTGAGATAAGGCATTTGACAAAGGTTATTTTTTATATTGACACTTGATGAGAAGAACCATGTTGGATGTGTGTTTTTTTTGTTTGATTTTGTGTTAATTTGCACACCCAGCCCAGTTATACCATCACAGGGATTCTGAACAGTCATCAGTGATTTAGCCTCACCAGACTCCTCCAGCTGCAGCTGAGTAGGAGGTGTAGCTCGCTAAGCTAACAGCTCATTTTCAAGTTAAGGTTTTTTTTTTTTTGTTTGGTTTTGTTTTGGGAGAATCTGAATGCGAAATGAGTGATACGTTTTTGAAAAACAGCATTTGAGTCGCACAACCACAGAACTGTTTTATGGCATTATAGTGCATTATGTGGGTTTGTTTGGTAACTTGAGAAGGGGCCAACCTTCGCTCCAGATATTGTTTGAGCTCACTGAGGCAGGACATTAAGTTTGCCATGTTTCTTTTCATGTGTCAAATAGTTTTTCTCTTGCACATATTTGACCAGTTTCTCAGACATGGATTGAGTTGTTAACTAAAATGCAGTTCTCTCGAAATGAAACCAACTGAAAATGTCAGACTGTCCTGGATTTATCTTATTCTGGTTAAAAGAAACCATGTGATGGCATAAAGGAAGATTACAGTAAGACACAGCTACGAGGGTTTAAATTAGTTTTTTCAATCAGGCTTAAATTGAGATACTGTGTGATCATCATGGAGAGGTCTACCAAACTTTTCATCTTGTGCTCTTGTTAAGGACTAGTTCATTTCCACATATTCATGATCTACCATCAAACATCTCATTCAGTCCCTGTCTGGGAAGCTGGAGCCACAGCTGGAGCCACAGCTGTCAACCACGTGAAGCAGAGTGCGTCGTTTTCCACATGTCACCTTGACTTGAGAATGTACAGTGCTGTATGTTCAAGGTAGCAGTTCGAAGTCCAGTTCAAGAGGTCAAAGAAAGAGCCAACACATTTCTTTTGTTTCTTTTCAAATTCTTAACAGAATATGCAGAAGTATTGCAAAAAATATCTGACAATCATCAGGGTTTTTTGTAGGGAATTATGATGCGAGTTCCCTGGCTGGCAAACAGTTTTAAAATATCACTGTTGGGTTTCTTCCCCCTGCTTTCTCTGGTTTTCAAAATAAAGACAATTTCCTATATGCACATCGTTGTTCTGTTTTATGCTCATTATACAACAAATGATTTGTCAGTTAATGCATATCAAAGTCATTTCAAATATATACAGTGACAAGGAAAGTAAGGTTACAAACATCTGGATAAGAATCTGTTTCAGTCCTTCAGAGGAGCCCTTTCGCCTGCAGAGGTCCCATCCTTCACGTTGGCTTAATATTTCATTTTACCGTAAACCCAAACTGAAAAGGTCTCTCTGTGTCACTGTTTTACCTCATATGGCTTCTCCATTCTCTGACCTTATTAACTAATGGTGCTACAGCCATGGAAAGAGGGCAGGGCATGTCAATCCCTGTGCTCCTTAAAAGGAGCTGTTTCAGAGAGGTGCAGATTCCTGCACACCGCCTCATTTGAGTCTCATCCACTCACTTGACTTATTATAGTCTTTCACAGGTTAGATAGGGTGGAAAATTTGTAATATCACTTTTCATGACTGCAATTGAGACTGAAAGAAAAGTCCTTCAGGTCTGTCAGAGGCAGTCTTGTGATGCCACATTAGCTTTTCTTTGGCAGTGAAGCGTTCCTCAGCTGTCCAGCAGTGAGCACTCGACTTTCTTTTCCTTTTCTTTATGCAACTTGTAGACGAACTGTCACAAAGCTTTGCAATGTTTAATAAATGATTACCAAAGTCTGAACTGAACAAAATTCACAAATAATGCTTGGTTTGTTGTAGCTGCGAGGAGGAAGCCAACGTACTGGATCGCCTCCGCTTGACAACTTGTCACTCATAGACGTCAACAGGAAAACTGACTGAGAAACATTCGTGTGATTGTCTAAACTTTCTTCTGTCTATAGCATCGACCCATGCGACAAAAACGTCCAAATGATCTGATTCCAGCTTCTTAAACATGGACACTTTCTAGTTTCTTTACGCCTCTGTGAGAGAAAACCCTAATATCTTCGAGTTGTGGACATTGGAGGATGTCATCTTGGGCTCTGAGAAACACTGATCTGCATTTTTCACCATTTTCTGACATTTTAGAGACCAAACAACTAATCAATTCATCAATAGGTTAATTATCAAAACAATAAAACAATGGTGGGTTGCAGCCCAATTCAAGTCTTATTTAGCTCCATGATTTTACCCCTGATCATGCACCTCCATACCAAGACCATACACTATTTGAAAGTATTATTTGGCCCAGACCAGTTGTTCATCTTATAATATATACACTTGCAAACATATCAAATATATCTGGTTAAAATAAGTCAGTATTATTTATAATTAAAATACTTCATCCTGGACCCACATCCTTCCCTCTACTAATACAGAAAACATGAATACGATCATATATGCAACAAAGATTGCTTCAACTCGTGCTGATTTCTTCCCCTGCTCTGTCTACTACAGCTTGCCTTTCAGAGCTCCCATGACGCTGCGGAGCCGAGAACAGTCCCGATAAGCCACCAGGCCGCCACTGTTAGCCCAGCGGTCTGCTCCTTTACACTCAGCGTTAGGCTGGTGGTAGGTCAGTTCTGTGTGGTGATCATGTGCTCCAGAGCTGGACTGTAGACACTTAGCCAGGTCCACCACGCCCCCTCCGAGGGCTCGGAGCAGGGCGTGAGGAGCGCAGGAGTCCCACTTAAAGGTGCTTCCCTCTGAGAGGATGTAAACATCAGCCAAGCCCTGAATGACACACAGGATCTTGTAGCCGGCTCCAGAGGCGTACATCAGCCTGTCAGGGCCGCACAGCGAGGTCAGGGCTTCCTTCACCACCTGCTTCTCACTGGAGCTCAGCACCACAGACAGCCCGCCTCCAGGTCCATCTTTAGGCCGGGACTCTGAGCAGGCGCTGACGCCGCCGCAGGACACCCCCCAGAAATGCTTCCCCCTCCAGCTGTGAAAGCAAATAATTACCGGTGGGCTGAGAATATTTTACTTTAGTGGAAGAGAAAGAGCCCAGAATGACAGTTCAGTTCTTCACTCAGACATCGACATTAACCCCTCCTGTAACCCCTCCTGCGTCACTAACTGAAAAACATGTCTGTCAGCTCTCCACCAAAATCATCTTCTGAATTTAAAGCTGCAATAACTGATTTTTTGCCCACTTGAGGGCAGCAGAAATCCAGCAATCACTCTCTTTTAGCTCTGTTTTTGGACCCTACCACCTTGTGAACAAAAACATTGATTATAGCTGCTTTAAGCTTTAAAACTGGCCGTGCAATCAGTTTTATATCTTGGTTACATAGTTGTCCACAAGGTTAAGGCAGTAAGTCACCTCCTCGTCTAAACACTCCCCACAGTTTTCTGACTGATCTGACAAGTAGAGGATCTGGTCAGCTTCAAACTGCAGAAACCTGCGCTCACCATGTGAGTTCTGGCCGTGTCAGGCAGAGAAAAAGATGCTGAGATAAAGGCAGACACAGTGAAAGCACATACGGTATAGATACACACAAAAGACACAGATGTATGTGAAGCCCTTTCAGACATGCAGCTCTTTATGCAAATTAGATGAAAATTGTCATGTCTGAATGAGTGCTTGAGCCACAAGGGAAACACACACAGGGGGTGATTTGACATGCATGATTACCTTTCTTTGCAGCAGATAATTGGACAATCGTTTGATTTTGGGTTGTTTTAATACATTTTCAGAGTCTGAAAATACTAAATGTGCTGAAAATATTTGTCATTGAAGAAATCCTATGTGGGAAATGAACATGAATATTAAATATGATTAAGGTCTTATGTCATAAATTCCATTTATAGATGATTTGAAACTGTTTTATGGGGCAGCTGCTTGAGGAAGTGTTTTCTGTACTTTCTGTTTTTAACCTACCGTCCTCCTGCTGGATCTTTATGGTTGAACGGCTGGTTGATGACGCCCATGACGGGCTCGCCTGTGCTCCGGAGATAAACGCCGATGAGAACCAAAGCACAGTGCAGACCTGAAGGGAACAGGTGGCCCTCCTCCAGCACCTCCTCTCGGCCCTCGATGTACTGGCTGGTGGCATCTTGATGAAAAAGAAGAGACAAACAGTTTTCACTGAGCCTCTGCTTTCCACCACCGGAGTTTCCGGATCACTGCGACGGATGGAAACCAGCGAGCCTCTCACCTATGGGGTCGATCCAGATGCCGAGCTCAGAGGGGCTGAGGGGCACTGTCAGACCATCTGTGTGGGTGTCGATGGTCTCTGGGTCTTGGTGGATGGCCCGAGCCAGCAGAGACGCCGCCGTGTGGTCACCGTCCAGCACGGAGGCCAGCAGCGTGGCAGTCTCCTCCTCTGTACCGCACACTGTGACAGTCACACTCTCTCCTGGTGACGCAGAGCCAGCGAGGATTACTTTACAGCAAAGACTTCAAATGTTTACACAGAGCGGCGCTTAAACATTTAGACAGTGACACGCTGATTATGACTGACTATGCATGTGATTGTTTTAGATGAAGATCAGTCACCGTGAGGTTCAAGTGAACGTCAGCAGGTCAAGTGTATTTTCCATCCTCCCGGTATTTACTCTACCCTTATGAAGATGAAGGGGCACTGATTATTATTATACCAGAAGAAGAATCACAAACAGCTTTGTTGCACATACAAGGAATCTACCTTTATGTATTTTGCTGCAAGACATACAGCACTTCTTAATCTTATGTTGTCTCATTTTAATAGATTAAAGCTTCTATACCAATATTATTGAGTCCCTTTGAGAAAGACAGTTAACCCCCAGCTGCTCAGTGGACATGCTCAGCGGCTGATGAATCAAAATGTGGTCACGGGCAGGTGAGAACATGTTTAACTGTGTGAGTGTGAACAGGGCGTTGCAGAAATAGAGAGCACTGCTCTCAGTGAGCAGCTGAGAAGAAGAGCTGATCAACAGAAGATTAATCTGCAACGATTTGACGATTGATTAACCGTTTAAGTCATTTATCACGCAAATGTGACAGTAAGCTGAAAATCGTTGGGTTTTGAACTGTGAAACGTGGAGAAGTCGGGCTTTAAGTAATCTCTATAAACAGATATCTGCATGTGAGTGCAGAAAATTCTGGTATCGAGGCGGTCTGGTCTCCATTTGTAGTCTGAGTAGTATTGATCAGTCATGTCTGAGCGGACTTTGGTTGCATGCAGGTAAACGTTCCGTGTGGAGAGCAAAAAGAAGCAGAATGCACTGGCCGAAATTAAATCTCTGAATCCATCGGCCGTCATCTGACCATGATTTAGCTTTTTATTAGCTTTTTATCTGCATTCATATCAGACTGCATACAGCGACCAGTGCACAACAGAGCAAGTCTTGTATAGATATCTGTTACCCATGGTCTCACTGGAAGCCCCAAAAGAGGCCATATGGTCAGAGGACAGCCGGTGGGTTGCAAGACTTGTTTTGTTGAAGCCCTGCTGTGAATGAGATTTTTCCAGACAGGGCCCCGTCACAGGAGCAGCTAACGATGCAGGACGTGCCTGTGGTGATACAGTACTTTCATGGTGTCAACTCTAAAACAAATTTGCAACCAATGCAATAGCAAAATCTGTCTGACGTGCAGTGATCCCAGACCTTTAGGGGGCCCCTGTGGGACCTCTGGGACCCCAGGGCAAGAGGCCACTTTGCCTTATTATTAATCTAGTATTGTTGCCCACACACCTTGAAGACTGAGATGTTTGACTTCCGTCCTATAATCCTAATAGTGACCTTACAGTTACAGCCAAAGTTAACAGGAGAACATCAGCATGTAGGCTGTGAAGAACATCTCATAATTACCAAGCCCGTTTTCAAACTTGTTGGACTCCTCTCCATGAATGAAGCCGGCCATCTCGGGGAACTGAGCAGAAGAAGAGACAGGTCACGATTACGATCCAACACACACACTCAGGCTGCACTTCATTCACACAGCCTTGGCTTCTCCTACCTGAGCACCAACGTCATGCCGGATCATCTCCTGGATCACCACGTCGGCGAGCGTCTTGAAGTCCTGGACGAACTTCTTGTTCTTGTCATCTCCGGTCTTCTCTTGTACGAGGAGCTGAAAGAGGGGCGCCTCCTGCCTGCAGACCCGAGCCACATTAGCCGCTTTCTCAGCCACCCGGAGCAGCAGCCTCAGCAGATCAGCCATGCCTGGACACGAGAAAGGAAGAGAGGGTTTAGTCAACATAGAGATGGAAAGTCGGAGAGAGAGAAAGAGAGAGGCAGGTCACACTTTGACACACTGAGCTAATTATAGCCTCAAAATGAAAACGGGTTATTTCTGAAAAAAAAAAAAAAAAAAAAAGTGTGTGAGGGAGGGATGTGGCTTCAGAGCTTTGCATATGAACCAGCACAGCATCTTCACTGGAAAAGAGAGAGAGAAAAAAAATTGCCAATTTCTATATTATTTAGAAAATCTGCAAAACTTAATGACTTAACTGTGCTGTACTAGTAAAACAATGTGAGAAATACAACAAGAGCCCACTGAGAGCCACCTACACACTGTTGAATGCTCTTAGTAATGTCAGAGGACAGTAACAGTCACTTAACTATGTTCTCTGCGGATGGAAAAACATGAAAACCAAACATCAGAGTAGCTGTTTTGACTTATAACTACTCTTAATTTTACTCCAGACAGCTGCCTATATTAACGCTACTGCTCTCAACATCCCATTGGACGGGTTTGCTGGGGTTTAGCTTAGCATTTATGAGGTTAGATAATGGAGCAAATGAATTTGAACGTCAGAGAACATGAAAGCACTGTGAATTGACTGAAAGCTTACCAAAACCCAGGTTACACACTGCTTATTCCCTCTCTGCTGTCGCTCTACTTCGCTGTGTTTTCCCGTCCGCCCGACAGTCACTAAACGCGGTTGATTTCGCGTGAAAGGACGCTGGGTTTCAGTAAAACAGTGATATTAAAGCGGTTAATTAACTCTAGGCTTCGTCTGCTCTGGTTTCTTTGCGTCAATGCGAGTTTCCTATCACAGGAAGGGCGGACCGTCTCCTCACATCTAGGCCGCCATCCACAAGGTTCAGCCAAACGCGCAATCAGAGAGAGAGCGAGAGAGAGAGAGCGCGAGCGCACGGTGAGCTCGTTCTACAAGGTATGGACAACAGGAAGTAGCTGCGGGGCGTTCAAGCAAAGGCGGAAATTTAGCCTTCCAAGCAACTGTAGATTGATTTCAGGTAAAGTGGAACACTTTAACACAAAGAAGTCTGACGTTTATTTTTATTTATTTATTTATTTTTTTCCATTTCCACAGATAATCTTCAACATGCCAACAGTGAAATCAAGGAGTATAAATTACGTAAAAATAAGTTATACTGACATAAGCTCCATCTGTATGTCCTTTACAAAAATGTAATTTTCTGGTTGAGTGGGACACGTTTGTATCTGTATTGCATTAGCATTGCTCCATAGCATGTGCGTTTTCAGCAAACAATTCCAAATTTTTATTCAGATATGTTTGTTTAATCCATCTTTCGTCCAGTCTTTCATTTAGCTGATTCATTGAATGCTGCCACTGCACACAATGTATCAGCAGTCAACATACAGTAGTTAAATGGAAATGGATAATTGTCTAAATTATAAGCCGGAGTAGGCTATTGTTATTTAATTAAAAACAAATTATCAGGAAATAAGTTCAAAACTTGATTAATTAGTCGAAGGGACTTCTGGACAGTGGATCTGCACAATGCTTTTTCTCCATTTGCCCAAGTACTCTTACAGCTCCTGTTACTGTCTGTCATATATGGATATAGTATTTTTTCCCTCTTAATTCTACTCTACTTTCCTTAATATTTCATTTTTATTTCACTTCTCTTTTCTCCTGTTTGCCTGGCAGTATTTTTGCCATTTCCTGTAGGCTAATTATTGTTAATTATAACTACTGCTTATGACATATTTGCTTATACTTATTTGTTAATAATTATGTATTTACCCAACTAATTATTATACATACATTGACAAATCATCACTGCTGTAGCATTTGAATCAGTTTTATGAATAGTTTTTCATTTGTCAGCTGCTTACTATGAGGCGAGGGGGTGAGTCAGCTTTATGAGTGACCACAGCTATTGTCCAACAGACATTCAGCAACAACGGCAAAAAACAAAAAACAAAACAAAACAAAACAAAAAAAAAAAACACACAACGTTTTTAAAGGGTCATTTTAGAATTGAGGTTAGTTGTCATGGTGTATGTGTATGGAAAAATGTTAAATAAAGCTAAAGAAGTTGCTATGGTTCGTTTCTGTGTGATATAAGAGTGCCAAAGTGCCCAAGAACTAGGAGGGTGGTGACAGCAAAACACATTTCCTAAATTTCCATATTCACTACAAATGTAATAATTGTGTTTAGTAATTATGCTTAAGTTCTCTTATCTCCACACTCTCAGAGAGCCTCTGTAGAGCTCACTGTCATGTAAATGTGAAATGTGTATTTAAGAAGATTTCGATGTTTACAAGACTCAAAACACAGAGTGGAGCCTAATAACAGTGGTGTGGACAGACCACAAGTGGCAGGAAAATACACTCATTACTCAGTTCATATAACAGAGAGAGAGAGAGAGAGAGAGAGAGAGAGAGAGAGAGACTGATTACTCCCTGAAGAAACAGGACTAAAAACATGACTAAACACTTTTAAGGGGAAAAAACTTGTGACTCCATTACTTTTGGAGACATTGCATCCTAACCTCAACCCACGTCTTCATCCCAAAATTTAATGATCTACATTATGTGGACTTATGTCCCCATAAAGAAGGCCAGTCCCCACAATGTGAGTAATACATGTCGACACAGAGAAACTTGATCACGATCAAATGATACATTTCAGAGCAAATGGTTTTTGGTCCAGGCTCTGACCACTGATTTCCATTAGTCCTCCATTACGTAGTGCATGACAGATGAACAGCCTCTGTGTAATTGATCAATACAGTTTAGTGTCCACTGTAAAGTGGGCGAGGCAGCCAGCACACTGCTAGATGAGGCGTCAGTTGCACTTGGGATCCCTACACGACAGGGCAGCTTCTTCAGATGGAGGTAAGAAAGACGGAATATTTGAAGCAAAAAGTTTCTTTCTCTTCATTCGAAATCCATTCCTAGGTTACAATAAATGAAGAGCATGCATCATGTTACAGTGTAGTCAATGTATGTCCATCACAACACCCTCATATGAGTATGAAGTTGGGATTGATTTAAACTGTTTGGTGCAGGCTTCAGCAGAGAAGATGTCAGACCTAGAGAGTGGCATGGTCACGATTATCCGAGTTTTCCACAAATACTCGGGTCACAAGTGCAAGCTGAAGAAAGCAGAGCTTAAAGCGCTCATCGACAACGAGATGAGTAATTTCATAATGGTAAGTTATGAAGCTTAAAGTGTAAATATCGGCATGTTTATGGCAGCACTTTGCAGTATAGTGCTTGTACGTAAAGATAATGGGCTTTTAACATGTGGATGTTGTTTTCATTCAGCTAAAGTTAAAATGTGTTATTGCGCATTAGATACTCAGATTTGTTAGATTTGTTGTCCATTGTTTGCAAATGTTTCAATTTCACTCACTTTTCCTGCTGAACAGAAAATCCAAGAGAATGAAACTCTGGACGAGCTCTTTGCTGACCTCGACCAGAACGGAGACCTGGAGATCGACTTCAAGGAGTTCATCGGCCTCATCGCCATGGTCACCTCAGCATGCCAAGAACTCTTCACCACAAACTACCGTAATGATTGATTAGCATGTGTCTGCATTACTCGTTAAAACATGGAGCATGACAGAAGTGTCACAGAGTGGTAGATGAAGTGGTTTGTCTACGTGAAGAACAAGGTGTCTGAGAAGAGTCTGACCAACTCAGATCTTTGTTACATCTTTTGTTTTGTATTAGAAAAGTTTGCTGCATAAAATAAAATAAAATAAAATATGACAATGTATGAAGAACTATGCATTTCAGTAACTACTCATCCTCAATGTTTCTTCCTGGTACAACACTCTCACCACCAAACACAAAGGGAAGCTCTGCCGCAGGACTAATCAGGCCAGCAAAATAGCAGGTTCACCCTGAACTCCCCTATCTGAACTGTACACTAGGTAAGTAAACAGGAAAGCCACAAGATCAAGCAGGACCCCTCTCTCCCCCTCCCAAGCCTTCTAGTTAATGCCATCAGGTTCCCTGAGTCCCACTGGCCTGGAAAAACATCTACAAAATGTCTTAAATTCCCACTGTAAGTGTGTTTTAAATGTATATTTACTTATTACTGAGGCCTATCAAAGGACATTTTACTTTGTGACAGATAATTACATTTTTTCTATTTCCATTTTCTACAACAAGGACGCATTGAAAAAGGACTCTGGTATCATCCGACTTCAGAGACGCAGATGCAAACCTGCACTTCCCAGTCAGTTCCAGTCTGAACTGCGCCACCTTTTGGCAAGATAATGGCTATGACCATCTGTCACATGTGCAGGAGCACCTGGTGATGAGACAGCTTTGGGTCTAAACTGCTGCTAAGATGATTTTCCCTCTGGAGGTGTTGGTTGGCAGGTGACCAAACAGCTTCCCCTTGTGGACAATCTGCAGCCTGCTCTACGTGAGTGACTGAGTTTGTGGGTTCTTGTTACTCACCAGTTCTATGTATGTAAAAACAGCACGTTTCTTTACTGTCCCTACATGTAAAACCCTCGAAGATAAATGCAGAGTTTCACAGTCACATTTATGATGATGAATTATCTATCTATTTTGATTCACTGTCTCAGATGACTTTCCATGAAATCCAGGATCTTCTTCCAGGCGTCTTCCTGGGCAGCAGCGTGGGGTGCAAGCTGACCTCCCCACAGAGTGATCACTGCAGGAGAAAGAACACAGGGCAGCGTTCCGATGGTCATTTTTTCCATTGTTTCCACAGTACGACATATTCAATTTTACAATCAACAGTCTCACACTGAAATGTAATGACAGCAAGTATAAAATCAGATTTGGCTGAACTAAAAATACAGCTCTGGGATGCAGCTTACGTTTCTTCGGTTTGACGGACCACAGTGACGCTCGTGAATTCGGTGTGTACGGTGGTTCAATCAGGTGACCAGCACCGGGGTAGGACAAACGGGTGAGCAAATGGGATTTACCCACATTCCTCAGGGTCTCCTCGATCTGATGACCAATAAAAGTGTTGTAACAACAACCTGAAACTGTGCGGCGAGACCATAAACAAGTTTCTGTTTCATTTACAGCTCAAATGTTTGACTAAATAAAAAACTCGTATAACAAAACACTATAATCATATTCATCCAGGACTACTTAAGAAATGCTTTCCAAACAATTTGTAATAATAGAACAAAAAAATAAGTGTAAGACAAGACAGCCTACCACATCTGCGTTCTCTATGTTTGAAGTGCTCAGGTCATCTTCACCCACTATGCACATTAATGGAGAGGCGAGGAACTCCAGCTACAAAACACAACATGTCATTCTGAAGATAAGTTTCTCTTGTTGATACAAATTATTGATATGCATATTGATGTGATATTCCTTAAGCATGCATGAGCCTGTGTGCTTGTGTGTGTGTGTGGAGTCTGTGTGTTGAGGGTCGGAGAAGTCTTTCACATCACCTTCACTTTGCTCTCAGGGGAAATGTTAGCAGGCAAAGAGATGTCTTTGAAACTGACGTGGCCTTGATCGTTGTACGTCCAATATTTACTGTTCCTAGAAGGATTAGTTAGCAGAGAAAACCCACACCTTGTATTATGTTGAAAACCTCTGCGATACACATTTTTTTGCTTCACAGATTCATACAGTCCAAGATAAATACCAGAAGAGATGTTTTATCATCTCAATTGATAAGACAATCAAATTAACAATGAAGTGTTAATCTTTAAATCTAAAACTACTACTTTAGTCTCTGTACTTCAATATCACACCTGAAACTACACCCTCCCTGTCAGATCAGATTGATTCATGTAGCAATTCCACAGTGAGTTGCATCTTTCATTACCTTTCTTCAAACGATACACTTCGACCACCTGGAAGACTGATGGTACTTCCGATGGGACCATTGATACAAATCACACAGGAAGGCTGGAGAGGAGAACATAAACTGTTGAAAGTCAAAGTGAACTCCATCCTGCAAGCTCTCTGAACTTCATAAAAGTCACAGTTCGTTTCCTATCGGTAGACATGTAGTGTACTCATTGATTTGGATTTGGTCACTTACAAGGAGCCATGCATCGATCAAACTGTAGATTTCTGAATGAATGACAGAGAAAGACATACTTTGAGACCAGACTGAGTGGCAAGTCGAAGTGTCAAGAAGACTCCAAAAGAGAGACCAATGATCCCAACTCTGTCACCGCAGACCTGATCATGATCTTGAAGAAAGTGGTATGCGGACTGTTCAAACAAAAAAAAAAAAAAAAAAAGGGAGGGGGGGTGATTTTGAGAGAATGACAAAACAGTCAAAGTAAATATGAGCTTTTTTAAGTGACAAATAAATTAACATAATATGATAAAATAAAGCCTCTAATCTTATTTTACCTTGAAATATAAATCGTCAACATTCAACTTGTTTTGTGGACCAGGCAATTCTTTGTGCCCTATGTAGGCAAGGGACAGGCTAGCATAGCCTCTGGATGCAAACAGGGCAGAGCGGTACTCCACCAGTCCTCCACCCATTCCCCACAGGTCCAACATGGCAGGAAACGGGCCTGGGCCTGCAGAACACAACAGCACAGAAGGTTCTGTTAGGAGGACACAGTGTTTCCATACCAGTCTTAAAAGTTGTGAGAGAATGCTTTAAATCTTGAGCTCACCGGGTGGTAAAAACAACGTCCCTACCAACCCATCCTGCCGAATGTCTATCCTCCGTACGCCGGGTGCCATGTACCAGCGCTCAGTAGTTACGGCAGCCAGCTCTGTGCTCTGTCCCTCACTGGGTGAAACGTGGCCCTCCAATAAGGACATGAGCACAACGAATGGAGTCTCTACATTTTTTTTCCTCAGCCTGGGAAGAGGGGTGCATTTCAGTCAGGAAACTCTTATCCACAGTTTGTTATGACCACTCATTACAACAATAACAGGCATTTTAATTAGGCAGTGTGGCTCTGTGCCTGCAACGCTCAAGAACAAATGTGTGATGCGGACTCGAACTAGACGTGATTCAATGAACATGAGCTGACGTAATTGTTTGAATGACTTTGTGGTTGCAAATTATTGGAAGGCTTTATCTGACTTACGACTGCGCCCTGCCTGAGCAATGACTGGGCACCATTAACAACAGGGTTTACGCAGAGATCTTGGTCCTTGCTACAAGTGTATGAGACATCAGACAGTTGGCTTTGATGCCACAAACTTAGCTTTCTATAGCTCTCGATGACCTGCCTCAAGCCTTCTCTTGCACCAGGAGCCGGCTGCAGTCCCCAGAACAGTCCCATCGGCTCACAGCCCAAATACGTGCCCCCGACTGAATGATCCCTGGTCACTGTTGAGGTGACAGAGAGGGGAGAAGGGTTAGCACCTGCCTGCATACATGGTTAAAATAATCTGATTTCTAAAAGTTGTATCCATGATAAACAGAGTAAATGAACATTTTACAACTCAAATTTCATTGCAACTTTACACTACAAACCTGCTCCTACACTGGCTGTATTGCTGCACTGTTGAAAATATAAGACTTAAATTATCTGCAAATTACTACAAAAATGGGCACCGTAATAAAATTCAGTTCTAATCTCACACTGATCATGCCTTTTTCCAACATTTATTGGAACCACTTTTTTTATAGCAGTTATACTAATTAACATATTAAATTTGAGGTAATTGCATTACTAGGGAGTACACTGTACTAGAGAACTCAGTGTGACTCACAGTCGATAGTGCCGTCTGCTTTTGTATTATAGTGGGCGAATGCCTCCCACAGGTCACCATCCTCACTGTGCATTTGTGCGCACACTGTGACAGGACAGTGTGGACGCAGGAAACGCCCTTTAATGCTGATCTGCTCATCTATGAGGCCTCGAACAGGAGTAGCTGTCAATAGAGGGGCTTGTTTATAGCTGCTCTTCCACCGAACTCCACCTAGGGGTAGAGGAAAATACTTGTGACTTTTCAAGTATGACAAAAGAAACTCTAAGACATATGGCAGATGATAGTGCGTTTCTCATGCTCTGATGCTCATGTATCAGATTTCATGTCAAATATCAAAGGGCCAGCAGACCTTTGCTGATGAAATAAACAACACAATGTTTTATAGCTCTGCTGAAGCTATGTCTTCTGTTCATTAAGCACTTGGTAATTCTGCTAAGAAGTTCTATCTCATGGGCTAGCAAACTGTACCCCCACCAAGGCAATGACAGAAAATGTGGAAAACGTCTTAATATTGCATGCATTTAGCATACGCTTTTGTCTACAACAATTTACATACTTCCTCACATAGACACCTAGCCTAATAACCAGTGGTGTTGCAACCTGGCCAACAGTGACCCTCCGTTATAGTACTTATGTTTCTGCATCAGAAATTGCACAGTAGTTCATGAGAGAATAGCATGCATGCTTAATGATGCCATATCCTGAAATGTGTGCAACTTTTAATAAAAATCCCTGATGTAAGGACTTCAAGTAATAACTTATTAATCTGCCCATGGCCTAAATTTCCATCAAATTATACAGATCAGTCTCTCAGCCGGTTTTTGAGCTGCTCACATGCAAACATGTGCAGAAAACATAACCTCCTTGGTAGAGATGGCAGTCTACAAATTTCCAAACAAGCACTGAAATCTAAATATTAATCCAAAAAATAACCCTGTGTTTTGCATGATTTCTAGAACATGTTTTGTCATTGTTGCACACCTGTAAAAACAGTGGCTTCAGGGAAAATCAGGCACTTATTATCTCAGATGTTCCCACAAGTCACAATCAGCAGTTGTAGACCTGCAGTATTACAGTAGGGTAGATTTCACTGTTCAACTCAGACACAAGCTCAAAAATAGCCCATTTGAAAAACACAAAGACCAAACAATATCCTTACCCCCAGCACGATGCAAACATGCCACACTCCTGCATACACTGGCACATTGTACTGTCTTCACTCCTATGAGCTGCCGTATTGCTGTCACACTCATATGTACTCTCAACATTATGGTGTTTCTGTCTACCCTACAAAAAAAATGTGTAAAGATCAAACACTTAAATACATAAAACACTTATGTGTCATGTCTTTGCCATGTCAGAGTGAAATATTAAACCTTACAACTGATCCAAGGGGGAGCTGCACACTCTGCACCCAGGATTTGTCAAGCTAAGAATGGCCCCTCTGTTAGTAATTAACCTTACACCTCTGTCCTGAGTAACTTCAGCCCAGCACTGATTAATAAAACAGATGTAAGGTGCTGATGTCTGACTAGCTAAGTCCTGAAAAAGGTGGATTTTCCAGTTTGTCAGCAAATTTGAGCCTGTCAAATGCAACTCGTTGATCCTGGTTAATATGTATTTTTACAACGAGTGATGGATTCATGCTGAAAACCGATACTTCATGCTTTGCTGTGACTGTGTCAAACTGTTATGCACGATGAGAAATGCCTGCAATAATAAGAAATTTACACCAGTTGTGCACGTGTATCTCAGTGTAAATGGGCAGTCAGATTTGTGAATGTAAAGGAATTATTATAGACGAATGAAATATGGAAATACATAGTTTCAATAGTCTGAAAACTGAGTAGTTCAATAGTTTGTTTAACTATTACAGTATGTCAAGTTTGTTATTACTGTAGCAAAAAAAGGGTCCCTTTCAGAGTGTTTTATTATAACAAAAACTTTCTAAGGAGGCTTGCTGAGATTTTCAATGAAATCCTGCTCCGACTTACCCTGCGGCTCACTTGGCCGTCGTCGTCTATGAGGCGGACTTTCAAACTAAAACTTCATTTTTTTTATTTGCAAACACAGAAAAAAAAAAGCGTTTTCGCACTATTCTGGCATCGAGTTTGATTATGTTTTTGGGTTCTCACTGTACAGTAAATCAAGTTATCTTACCACTAGGAGTCCTCGTAAGACGTAGGGAAAGTTCAAGCTGAGAAGAAACGAGGAAAATTGTTGAAAACTCGGCAGCTAAGGGGAGGGCTTGACCCCTCTGGCTTTGGATGACGTTGTTCTTACCCGCTGTGTCACAGTGTTGTTCATCATTAACCACAGTTTTGAACAAATGGATTTTTTTTTTGTTTTTTTTGTTTTAGAACAGCCAAACAACTTACCCAGCGAGCAACCCCTTCTTATCTAGAAACCAAAGAAATAATTTTATGTTCATCTTCATTTTTTTTTTATTCTATCTTTATATTTATCACTTCAGTTCTTTATTTATGCATTTACTGCAATTTCATTTGATTTGAAACCGCTTTCTCAACTTCCGCAAGATGAAAGGGAAAGGATTTCAAAATATTTGTTAGTCTTTGTTAAAAAGAACAAAAAACACCAGTTCTTTGGCTAAGAAACATAAACTTTCTAATTATATCACGAATATAGACATTTTCTTGCTCTAAGAACTATTTTCACAGGAAAAGTGGTACAGACCGTCTCAGTAACACATCTAAAGTACTTTACATTGAAAATAAAGTACCATCTGTTCAGTTTTCTTTCCGGAATCACCGCCGTGACTTCCGTGTTGACAACAAGGTTTAGCCAGTCGACTACGAGGCCCGGTTTTTAAGGTATCTATATGCAGTAAGCAACTGAAGGGATTAATACGGCACGCCGAAACCTTTCTAATTCAGTACTCAGGTCTGTATCAGATGTCTTTATGTTTTATTAAAGTTGTTCGCCCTCTGCTTCAAAAGAAACCAGCAATGCTAACGCGCTGTAACTAGTTGGTCATCATCCGTGTTATTGATACGTTAGACGAGAAAGAGACTTAGCTAAGTGTTGCTTCCACCCACGGATAAATCATTTCCTGAGTTAATTTGACATTTATGATCATTTGAATTGGAAGTCACAGCGGACCTTGAGTAATTTAGCCACCCTCCAAACAGTGCTAATACATAATAATTGGTTAATGTTAGCTTTTGGTAATCGTTGATTGTGTTGGGGGACAGCTAACTTTAGCTGCTAGCTCGCTTAGCCTCGTCTTGACTTTAAATGTACGCATTTGTGACACAGCCAAGGCCAGATACATGCAGTGTTACACATGCACTGCCGCTGAATCTGGCTCAGTATTTATCTATAACAATCAACGGTAGTATGGCTGTTATTTTCCTGAGCTAAACCGTCAGCAGATATTTTCAGACAGAGGTCGATGCTTGCATTAACACTTTTTTTGGATTGGTTGTTTGCTTTTATATTACTCTACCATCACATCCTTCTCGTAAACAATGAGAAATGACGATCTAAATGAGAAGTAACTTAACTTGTCCACCAGAAAACACTGACAAGTACATTTTTACACTATTACATGTCCTGCTCCGCATGTATCTTTCTCACAATTTAGAATAAGAATACTATTGCCCGATTTGATTATTTCAACTCCCAAATATCGCCATCAGTATCAGCCATAAATTTCCAGTATAATAATAAAGCTCTGTCATGCTTCCCTCTATTTCAAAGTGTTATTTATTTGCTGTATTCAAAGTTAAAATTTGACATACAAAAGATAAAAAGGGGCACGATTGTATTGACCACATTCCTGTCCTATTGATAATGATTAGAAGTTGTTGACTCTGTAGGAGGAAGGCAAATAAAGACTGCTTGTGCTGCTTGAACCAATCAAATGTTCTTCACACACCAAAAGAACAAATTGCTGTGTCATAAAGCTGTTGAGCTAAGACACAAAACTCAAGACATGAAATATATTGATAAAATGTAACTTGGTCTGTTTCAGAGTTCAGAGATCACACACAGGTCACACTGGATGGGCCAGCTCGTGACATCCTTTGGGCCTGTATGTTGGACATCACTCCGCAATGGCCAGTCACTTCCGTAGTTACATCTGGGACCCGGTCCTCATCGTGAGTCAGATTGTGTTGATGCAGTGCATCTACTACAGCTTTCTGGGCCTGTGGTTGGCTGGAGTGGACAGTTTGGTGCAAAGTAATCGGTCACTGGACCAGATCTTCAGCTATGACGTAAGTTATTCTGTGACTCTCTGTGTGATCTGTGTGTGAGGCACATTCGTACTCTCCTGAAATGGGATTTGAATCTTTGCTCTGCTTTGGCAGGTTCTCGGTTTTGCAACAATGCAGGGCAGACTCTCAATGATGGCATTCATCTTGAACTCTCTCACCTGGTGAGTGATTTTTTCAGTTTTTTCTCTGATATCTGAACAGTTTAAAGGGCGCAGTGGATTTATTCACACCTGCTCAACTGAAGGATTTGGACCAGTGGGACGACACGCTGTTGAAAAAGATGTTCACTCACAAAGCATATAAGTGAAAAAAATAATTTCTATAGATTTGGTACATGACAAACCTTGAGCAGCTTTGTTGGGGAATCTTTGTATCTATGCATGTCTGATGTGAAAAATAAATGAGAGACGCTGATAACAATGTTTCTGTCTCGTTGTTTCTGCAGCGCCCTCGGTCTGTGGTTCTTCATCCGTCGAGGGAAACAGTGCCTGGACTTCACAGTCACTGTGCACTTCTTCCATATGATCGGCTGCTGGATCTATAATGCTCATCTTCCGGCGGCCTTGTCCTGGTGGCTTGTCAATGTAGCCTGCATGGCATTGATGGCTGTAATTGGAGAGTACTTGTGCATGCGGACTGAGCTCAGGGCTATTCCAGTCAATAGTGGACCCAAATCTAACCTGTGAATTTTTTGTCAACGCCACACGGAAAGTCTGTGGAAGCTTAACCCCCGAGGAACTGGCTCAGAGGAAGCTTTCACTGCTTGCAAAAGAAATGGAGCGTGAACCTCCATCAGCGAAGATGTTGGATTGTCGTCCATTTCTTCTTCAAGTTAAATACACCAGATGAACTGATCTATTTATTCATAGCTGTCCATGAGTGTTGGATAGTATTACTCTGTAGCTATTACAATATATGTTTTAATGCTTATGAAAGCAGGCATCAGTTTACACGTTTCTCTGAACCTAATGATATTATTTTTTTTCTTTGTAATGAATTTTTTTGTGTTCATTTTGAGTACATCAGCATGAGCATTCCCTTGTTTTGAGCGTTAGAATATTTCTGTTATGTGCACATTTTCACACACAGGAAATGACCAATTTAAAATTTCTCTTTGCGTCGGTTGTAATTACAGGTAGGCTGGGTTGGCAAACAGTTTTGGTTTTAAATTTCACTGCGATGTAGACATGCCAGTATGCAAAGTTAGCTATTGCAGCTTGTATAATTTTTTTCTTATATCTGTATCTAATAGTTAAAGGTACAATGTGTAAGACATGGCCAGAATTTTAGTTTAATTACTCAAAAAATTAAGTAACATTATCAGCAGAATGTGAAGAATTTACAGTTCTGACCATATAGCAAAGATGTATTCTGTCACGGCGATATCTACAGAAGTTAGCATGCTAATCAGCTAGCTGCAGCGCGTCTTGTCTCATAATACCACTTTTTACCATAACAAACGGTTTTATAGCTCAGGGCTGAGTGTAGCAGCAAAAAGCGGTAACTCGAGAGATATGCTGCCTGCTATTTGTTTGGAGAGACCTTTGACAGGTGGCCAAATCTTACACATTGTACTTTTTAAAATGTTGACTAACAAGTGTTCAAACAGAGTTACATATTGATAAACACTGCACACAATTGGTCAGAAGTCTAAAATCAGGCTTATTTTTATCTTTTTGGAAGAGGTTTGCACATTCACTCACACAGTGCTCATCTTAGGCCTTCCATGTCAAGCTTGTATAGCAGTTTGCATTGCTAGTGTTGTTTGTTTCCATTTTTATGTCATTTATTATGCAGACAAGGTGAACCAGCCCATCAGTGTGTTCTGACAGCAGACTGTGTTTCTGAAAACTCTTTACGTCACAACCCCACAAACAGTCATTTGTTTATGGGGTTGTGACGTAAAGAGTACTGAAATATGCAGCACTGGTTTCTGGAACAATTTCAGTTCATTTAGTTTTTGAAACCAGTCTAAAATAACTGCATATTATTACAACCCTGATTCCAAAAAAGTGGGAATGCTGTGTACAACGTGAATAAAGACAAAATGCATTTGCACATCAAAGTCAAAGTCAAAGTCACTTTTATTTGTCAATTTCTTCACATGTACTTAACATACAAAGGAATTGAAATTGCGTTTCGCACTTTCCCGGCATAGACAAGACAACAGTAGGTGCAGAAGCACGACAGGACAACAAGACAACAGGACAAAAAAAAAAAGAAAAGAATCTAAACCCTAGGTAATATTAAATAAATAAGTTGTAATTAAATAAATAAGTTGTAGCAGCAGTAGTATGAAAGTATTGCAATGGTAGGGAATAGCAGCAAATGTGTGCAATTTGCATGTGCAATAGTTGCAAAGTCTTTACACATTCAGTTGGGGGGGGGGGACCAGTGTGATCCCCTAGACTCCTGTCAGTCTGGTGATCCTGCTGGCTGTGGGTGGGGAGGGGAGAGAGTTCAGCAGTCTCACTGCCTGGTGGATGAAGCTGTTTGAGAGTCTGTTGGTGCGGGAACGGAGGCTCCTGTACCTCTTGCCAGAGGGCTGGAGGCTGAACATGTTGTGTGCAGGGTGGTTTGCATCGCTGATGATTGTGATGGCTTTGCAGGTGAGGCGGGTGGTGTATATGTCTTGCAGCGGGGGGAGTGACGCACCAATTATCCTTTCTGCTGTTCTCACGATGCGTTGGAGAGCTTTCCTGTTGTAATCAGTGCAGCTCCCGCCCCACACAGTGATGCAGCTGGAAAGGATGCTCTCGATGGTTCCTCTGTAGAATATGGTCATGATGGGTGGTGGAGCGCTCGCCCGCTTCAGTTTCCGCAGGAAGTAGAGGCGTTGCTGTGCTTTCTTGGCCAGTGATGCGGTGTTGGTGGTCCAGGAGAGGTCCTCACTGATGTGCACCCCCAGGAACTTGGTGCTGCTCACCCTCTCCACTGCAGCGCCCTCGATGGTCAGTGGGGGGTGTTGTGTGGGGCCTCTCTGGAAGTTGACAACAATCTCTTTGTCTGTGTTTACTGACACATGAGTAAACACATGAACTGTGTTTACTGACAAAAGTTTTATGAAGTGTTCTCAAGCCCATATAGTGTTATCCTTTATACCAGGGGTGGGGAACCATTATTCTATCAAGGGTCATTTACATATTTATAACAATTTTTATAACACATATAATCACACTAACCTCTGTGATGGCTGGAACTGCTTCTCATGAGGCGTCTGATGTCAGATGGTAGTGATGATGATGATGATACTCGCGGCAGGTTTGAGTCAGTCAGTCTGGAGCACAACTGAGACTTTGCAAGAGTCAGTTTTGAAAAGAGCTGCTCTCAGTAGTTCGTTGTTTTGCAGCTCAATGATTTTGTGTTGTTGGCTGTCGGGCACATCAGTTGGTTCCACATTAAACGGTCTAGCAAATATATTTAGATCCTTCTGTTGACTTTTCAGGTCCTGAAACCTCTCGCCAAAGTCTGACGGATTTTTCACAGCTAACAGTGTATTCAGACGTCATAGCAGGCTTTTGTTCTTGTAGGTAAATGCACAATGTTCCCTGTTTCCAGTTGCGCTCACCACTGCTTTAATTTCACCTCAAATGATTTCACATTTGAAAGCAGAGGGCTGAGAAGCTGTCTGGAGCTTTAAGTTCAGCTCTGAGAGGTACATGGTAATGTTCTCCATGAAAGACACTTGATGTTACTGAACTCCACAACAGGTTTTCCTTCATTTCCATGAATTATTCCAAGCAAACAGATATTCTGGAATAATCAACCGATTACCGAACCGGTTTCAGCTTCTTAGCTATTAGCTCGCTCACCATCAACTCAGCTCAACTCAACTTTGTTTATATAGCACATTTCATACGACCAACGTAAACTCTATGTGCTTCAAGATACATGAATAACAGATAATAAAGTATTACATATAAAAACAAGCACAACATGATAAAAACACACAGGACAAAAAGGTATTATTATTAGCATTATTCTTAGAAGGGAGATAATAACAATAATAATACTAATTACCAAAACTAATAAAAAAAATACACTTAGAACCTAATTAAAAGCTTGTGAAGAAAGATACATTTTTAGTTGGCTTTTAAAAGCAAACCCTGTTGTGGCAGACTGTAGTTCATGTGGAGGAGAATTCCAGAGAGTTGGACCATAATGACTGAAAGCACCATCAGCTGGTTTAGAACTGATTTTAGGTGTAGTGAAGAGACCTTTATTTGATGATCTAAGGGATCTCTCTGGTGTGTACTCAGTGAGAGCATGTCAACAACATAAGAAGGAGCCCGACCATTAAGACATTTAAAAACAATGAGAAGTATTTTAAAATCAACTCTTTGTTTTACTGGGAGCCAGTGAGGAGAAGATAAAATAGGAGTTCTGTGATCAGACCTTTTAGTTTTTGTTAAAACCCTCGCTGCTGCATAATTTGTGTCACTGTATTGTTGAAATTATTGACCAAACTGTCACACAAAGAAGACGAGTTAGAATCAGACTGTACCTTGCTACACCTGACAGAGTTAGTATATTTAGCAATAAATCTTAATTTAGTCATGTAATGGTGGCTTGAGGATTGGTCTTAACTCGATTCCAGAAATAACAATGTCCTTTTCAAAGTTGTTCTCTTTGGGTGATGTTCCCATTTATTGCAAATAAATGAAAAAGGTTATATACAAAACAGAACTTTACCCTGAAGTTGATGTTGAGCTTAAAGAGCACTGGCTTTCCTCTGGCTGTCGGTAACAACTGTTGTGCTCCCCACCACCATTCAACTCAAACTACCAATCTTCACCTCATTTTGTACAGCTGCTGCTGAGCAGCTGGTGGGTGGTTACTCATTAAACAGAGAGACAAAAACTACAATGCACCCTTGTGGTCAAAGTAAAGAACTTGCACAACATAAATGAAGAATGGCTCCTACAAGGCTGATAACATGTCAGTGAACTGGTTAGCAAAGCCACCATCTGAGTTATCAACATGAATGTTAAAATCACCAGCAATAAGAATTGAATCATATTCAACAGTAACTTTAGATAAAAGGTCACCAATTTCAGATAAAAAGCCTTTTTTGAGTCTTGGAGGGCAGTACACTGTGAGCACTCGACAGGGATAAACAGATCTGATTACTAGAGCAAGCTGTTCAAATGTGGAGTAAGACCCAAGTGAGATGCTCTTACATGATAAAGAATCTGAAAAAATAGCAGCAACACCGCCACCTTTCTTGTTAGACCCGGTACAGTGTGGAAATGAAAAATTAGATGGTGAAGCTTCAATCAGCTCCTTACTACCAATTTCATCAAGCCGGGTCTCAGTGAGTAAAACACAATCAAGCTGATGAGATTTTAAAATATCATTTACAATGAAGGTTTTATTAGTAAGGGGTCTGACATTGAGAAGGGCCATGTTTAAAGTGCGTGATGCGTAAGTAGAACGGTCAGTTAAGGTAGGTTCGGGCTGAGGATGGCTAGAGTTATACAGAGACTGTTTGGGAGTCAAAGCACACAGTGGCAGGACTCACACAGTTAATACTTGAAGTGTTAGAGGGAGACACAGAGGTCTGGATCAAGTCTTGCCGTAGTGCATTTCAAGATGAAAATGCTATAAGTTTATAAAATTTGTGGTCAGTTGTTTTGTGCCCTTTCTGTTGACATGTACACCATCCGCTCTGTACAGGCTTGAGTTAGTCCAAAAGTAATCAAAGTTAAAGATAAATTCATATCCTGCAGCAGAGCAGAAGTTTTTTAACCAGTGATGTAGACTGAAAACTCGACTGAAATGTTCAGAGCTTTTGGAGAGAGTTGGAATGGGGCCAGACAACACACAACGTCTTACACTTCATCCACTTAAGCAGTTTCGAGCTGTAATCACGCTTGACTACACTCTGGCCTTTTTCATCAGTGTCAGGGCGTCTCCACAAATTGACTTAGACACACTCGTTTGTTTTAACAAAAAATAATAGTTCGTCCAAAAAATAATAGTTTGTCCATTTTTTTCTTGACAGGTGATCCATTGATGTGATGTCAACAGCTATGCATGTGTTGCTTACAGGGACCAAGGACGTTTTAGGCTAAGAGTTTATGTTGTTGTCTTCTATCACTGATAAAAGCAATTGCAAGATAATTTTATAATAGATAACTTAAGAGTTGCTTTTTTGTATTGATGAATTGTCTCACTGGCCAGATGAAAAGGTCATGCAGGCTGTTTTAAAGTCAGTCTTCGAAAGTGTAGTGCAAGTACATCATTATGCTGCAGGGGTTGATATTTCAAAGTTGCACAATAGTTGGACGTTTCAGGACATACACTTATTTGTCTTCTTGCTGAGAGTTGGAGAGGATCAATAAGCGGTATTGATCCTCTCATGTCTGTCGATTAAATATGAAGCTACAGCCAACAGGCAGTTTGCTTAGTTTGACTGGAAATGAGAAAAACTAAAATAAAACGTAACCCAGCACCTCTGAAAGCCCATTAATGAAAATGTTATATCTCACAACTGTATGGTGTAAAAGTATAAACATGAGAAGTTACAGAGGTTATGTGCCCAACTGTTTCTTGGCAGGGTGCAGTGACTGAAACTGGCTTGACACCAAGAAAGAGAGTCATTGTCAGGCAACCACAACTTTTCTGTTTACACTTCAGGTTTTAATAAGACATAATTTGTCAGTTAATGAGCTGTAGAGGAGCTGGTAGGCGTACATATTTGCTTTGGACAGAGCCACACTAGCTGTTTACAGCCTTTATGCTAAGCTAAGCTAACTGGCTGCTACACAGACATGAGAGTGACATCAGTACTCTCGGCAAGAAAGTGAATAAGCTAATATTTGATTATTTCTCGCAAAGACTGCTCTGAAAGCTTTCACAGGCAGTGCAATCTTTGTATTCTTTAAACTTGATGAGATGGACCTATTCATGTAATTCACTACTCTGACTTTTTTCTAGTGCAGAAACATCACAAAGTGTACACAGTTTTTCCTCTGCTCTGAAGATGTAAATGTAGGGTGTTGGCACTGGCATCAAGGAATTATGCTATAATGTAAGTGCTACTGTGCATATGCTGTTTTATTGAAACACTACCAGTTAATGTGGATTGGAAAAAAGTGTAAAACCCGGTCAGGAAACTGTAGGTCATAAAATAATTGGCCATTATGCTTCAGACGTCAAAGATAGGTCTTCTAATGAGGGACACGCCACAAGCATGTCTTTGGATCTCTGAAAGTTTCCCCCCCTGGGGCCCTGATCCCCTCATTTTCTCCTACCACTGCCTCTGCTGCAAGTGTCCAGGTGGAAAGAAGCAGATGGGAGAGCACTAACGAGTTGAAAGATGTTGGTTGTGATCCTCATTACCAACACTTTGCTTCAGGGAGGGCTAAAAACAGAAACTCCTGTAGTACAGCAGAGGACTTACTGCATCGATTAAATGCTCCACTATTTTACCACTTTGTGTTTTCAGATCTTTGCTTTCCAGTATTTTGCTGAAGGTGATGCACACAAACACACACACACACACACACACACAGTGGATTTTTTAAACACGGTGTTTTATTATTACAAACACATTACTTTGCCATATATTGCTGTATACAGTTGTGTAAGTAGTGTCTTTTTCTACCAGTAAACTGGAAAAAACACATGGATATTGAACTTGTTTTTACATTCAGAAGTTCTTTCCATGTTTAAACTGTCTTCAGGGTTCTTGTGGTATAATGCTTATGATAAAACAATCATTTTCATGCGTTCTTCAACAGCATATGGAGGGAGAAGTGTCCTCTCTTAAGAAGTGACTGTACATATTGCTCATGCTTTGAGGACATCACAACTGTTTTTGTATTCTCACCACCAGACACACCATGGATGGCATAATGCTACCACACGTGAAATAAATAGAAACAACTAGAACAAACATGCTAATGTAGGTAGAGGCAGTGGGGGTGGGCGGGTAATGAATCTGCATAAAAAGGATGCTGATACACTGAGGAGCTGTAGCTTAACTTCATGCACAGATCAATACCACTGTACACTCTGTCCAAGGTAAAATCAACGGACTGGTCTTTATTCTGAAGCACTGTCACTAAAATTATCATGCATTTGTGATAGAACAGATGACAGGAAAACATTCAGGAACACAGAAATCACCTGTATTGTGATAATGCCTGTTGGGACAATGAGTTCTAAAGGAAGTATGCAAATGTTTACAGTTTTGGAAAAACTCATTTTGGACTTGTTCTGAATCAAGGTGACTATAGCTGTAATAGTCAGATTTTTATGGAGAAAATTCAATGTGAATACTTGTTTCATAGAGATTAAAAGACCATTACAATTAGCGATATATCACATGCTTATTGCCTTAATGCATCAGATACAGCCATCAGCTGTTTCCTGTCGATGATATTCACCGCTGTCATTCTTGGCTGCTTTTGAAGCTTCTGGATTTTGTGTAAAATCAAGCCAGAGGTTCTCAAAATTAGATCAATTAAATGCATGAAACTTGAGCAACATGGGTTGGGATATAGTTTGACATCACAATTATGCTATACTTCAATGGGTCAATCTTAACTTTAAATACTATTGATACAAAAGCAAAAGTATGGATATTTTACAAAAATAAGTGATTGTTTTGGATTACAGCAGTTCTTTGTCCTGCTCTTGCATATAATTAGACTTCATTAGAGATTTATTATAGGTGTTTAAAGAGAAATAAATACTGCGTCGAGGTACTCAGGCATTAAAACAGGATTATTTGGGGAATTTTCATCACACTTTGGCTGCACAATTATACAGATCCTACAGTATCTATGCACTGTATCACATACTGTGTTTATGCAGTACTTAGAGTACTTTAACGTTAAGCTCTAGAAATATCGTATTATTGCAAGTGAGCATTTTCACACAAGGTGGAAGAGAAAGGAGTGAAACAACACTGAACAGTCACACATCAGATTTTCTTTTAACACAAGCGTCAACAGGCGAGTTTGATTGAGCATAAGACTGAACCAAAGCGTGGGGCGAGGCGCTGAGCGAGCGCGGGGGGAGCTGGAGAGGTGAACATGTGATGATGTGTCATGTCAGATGTCTGTTTTTGGTGTCTTTATAGCAGCCGTGTACCATCAGCCACAGTGGGCTGAAATGTTGGGGGGGTGGGGGTCAAAATTTTCTTCCAAGTGGCTTGATTGTCACTTACACAAACACCTATAAGACATCTGAATGCTGTTTAGTTGTTAACTTTGGTGTAATTTAGTCACATTAATGTCTGATTCTGTTTTAGGGTTTGGCTTTTTCACTGATCAGTGAAATAACAACATAGTCAATAACAACAGTTTTACAATTAGCGAAAGCAAAGATTTGAATATATTGCTGTTATTTTTGAACTGTTCTTTAAGTGTTTTATTGTAATGTGATAGCTAATCACATCATGAATCGATTGGTGTTTTTGGTGTCTAACATACACAATCGCTCTTAATTAAAGGAATAGTTTGACTTTTTCAGAAATGTGCTTATTTGCTCTCTTGCAGAGAAGTATGTGACAATCCGTATCACTCTCGTATTTGTACATGAAATATAAAGCTTCAGACAGTAGTTGGTTAGCTTAGCTTAGCTAAAAGACAAGGAAAACAGGGGAGAACTAGCCTAGCTTTGTCTAAAGGTAACAAAATCCCCCTAGCAGCACCTCCAAAACTTACTAATTGACATTTTATCTCATTTGTTTAATCATACAAAAGTGTTAAAATGACAAGTTGTAGTTTTAAGGGAAACAATTTCTTGGCTGGGAGGAGCCATTTGCTAAGCTAAGCTAACTGGCTGCTGCCTGGAAGATGTGTGAGACGTGAGAGTGATCTTCTCAGCTAACTCTGTACTGAATGTTAACTGATGAACTATTCCTTCAACTATCACGATAAAACCATACAATACAAGACACGCTACAGGGAGTGGACAGAAAAATATGAACACCTTACTGTTTCTATATTGAAATCCAGTACAACTCCACAAATGCTGAAGTAGCTGTATCCTCAAAATCTTAACTATTTCTTTTATCATCTGTTGTATTCACAGCTGGGCTCTTGTATTAGATTGCATTAGACTGCACAGGTGTTCATGATATTTTGTCCACTCCTTGGTAACCAAGAGCCACAGGTGTCTGGCTTCGACTGGTCTGACCAGACTCTGCTCACATTGTATCTGAAATCCCTTGAATACTTAGAGTATTTGTTTAAGCTCGCCTGGACTGATTAGATGGCAGAAATGAAATTTTCTCAACTACTCTATCAGTTTCTAGACATAAGGGAGGATCAAGCTGAAGTGTTTGTGAAGATTTCAAACATTATTCATCACAGCAAATATTGATTGGCTTGCCACAGACCTCTGTGGCTCTGTGTCAAAATAACCCTTATTAAAACATTTGTCCCACTGAAATCCTTGGCTTTGAGTTTGAACTCAGGCGGACTGAACCCAGGGGAACTGGAAGCCCTCCTCAACCCCTCCCATCTCCTCACCCTCAACCCCACCCCCATCTATACAGAGGACCAGTCAGGCCCGGTCATGATCAGCATGCCCATCAATGGCAGGGTAAGGGCAGCAAGAGGTGAACTTATTGGGGGAGAGGAGCTGGGGCTGCACAGGTCGAACAGACTTCCCTGGAAGCGCATCTTCCTGGAGTCCTGCCTCAGAGTCTCCCAGATGGAGCTGACTTCCTCCTGACAGTCGGACAGCGCTGTGAGGGCACATGTGTGGAAAGCTTCCCAGTGGCTGTGGCAAACAAAGGATCATCAGATCAACGCTGCGTCTGCCATTTCACTCAGAGTTCATCCTGGCTACAGCATGCAGACATGCACTGGCTGTCGTGGATTAATGCACTTGCCAATAATCCATCACTCAGATGGCTACGCTGGCTTCAAGTAAGTCAAACTGAGCTTTAATTACCATGGCAACTGCATCAGAGAGTGAAACAATATCACAGATGATATTGCAAGTGGGCAATTTCCAACAGAAGGCTTATGTGTAAATCTTTGTCTTAAATATAGCGTGCTCGGGTTGGAGGGTGCGTGCAGTAACAATGACAAAAAACGTCCCCGGAATTTCATTACTGCTGCAGCAAAGTCATAAATTATTTAGAACAATGGCTCAGTGTCTCAGCACTGTTCATGTCTCTGTTCTCCCTCTGAGATCATGGCATCTGCTCTTTCCCTCTCCAGTATTTTGCCACGGGATGCATATTTCATGTTGTATCTCCTCATATTATTTCACTCAATCATGTACTATTTCATACAAATTGAACACAAATAGAGTTTTGTGCACAGCTCTGCAGATCAGTGGATTTTGCTAAAGGTTTTTACTCCAGTTCTTGCCTTCTCTGTTGAAAATCAGCCGTGTTTGGTTCAAATAAAAACATACAGACTCTGATGGGGATGCCCCATGTGCACAAAGGGATGCTACATGCTGCTCACACACTCCCTCACTGATAAAGTTATTATCACCTGCACACGGCTGCCACTCCCCTCTCACTGGTCACGTTCTCCTGATAGTTGTCCATGCTCTCTCCCAGCTCCAGGACACAGTCAGAAAAGTCCTTATAAATGTTCTCACACCTCACATCTGCAGAGTCTCCTGACACCGTCAGGGAGAGGAACACTGCAAGACAGACACAGGTGACAGTTTATTGGACCAGACTTTATAAACCTGCCTCAACTATTTTCTTTAGATGGTCAAAGTTTGGAAGACGAATCAGCAGCACCAGTATGTCCCTGACAAATGCAAGTAAAATTATTGTAATTTGTTTGTTGTAATTTGGTAGTTTTCTAATGTGTGAAATAGTGTCATTCAGCTTCAAACACTGCTTATAATCCTTCAACTTTTTTCACAAAAATGATCATCTATTTGTTCGTTAATTTTACTGTTTCATGTATTTTTTTTTTTTTAACATTCCTATACATGTCTAGATTGCACAGCCCTGCTATCTGAACTTCATTTCAGACAGATACAGCAGGTAAAGCAGATGTTATCACAGAGAATAGTCCTGACCACTGCAGCCTCATGCATGTCTTCCACATGGGGTGCAATGCCCTGTTCAGAGCAATTTAAACGCTAAAACATGTCATTCTGTGAGAGGACAGCGCAAAATAAGGACTAATATGGCAGTGCATATTGATAAAAGTGGCATTGAAAAGAAATGAGTCAATGTGTGGTGTTTCATTTCTGAATGTTGCGTGTCCAGAAGCTTGCACACTATCACCTAAGTATAGACACCCAGCATCTACCGTCGATGGGTGTACTACAAGCTGTTGGCCACGGCACACGTCTCATCGTGCAGCACTGATGGAGATAAATAAAGATCATAGCAGTGACATATCGGATGCAGGAGGTTTTTAAAGAGAAGAAGATGTAAGCCAGTTTTGGCTGTCAGACCATCCAAAGTGGCTGGCAGCCTAAATAAACCGTACGAGGGAGCGTGAGACATCTTACCCAAGGCAAGCGCAAGAATCCCTCCGATCTTCGTCGACATGAAAAATCCCATATCATCCCATTTCAAGCCAAGCGGAGGGCGCGGGATGCTGCCGAGGCGTTCATGGATCGGAAGAAAAAGCGGCGCTGAGTCACACGGAGCTGATTAGCTGCCCATTATTAATGCGAGTCGGTGCGTATCAGTGATTAAGCGGCGATGAACACTTGGTGGGTGAGTGTGTATGTGTGTACAGTCTTTCCCTGCTCCGACCGACTGCTGACGTTACCTGCCCCCCGGCGCGCGCTGAGCTCATCTTCCCCCCTCAGCACCGGACAGCCCTCACCTCCCCGAGGAGGAACCGCCGTGCAACCCTGCTGCAACGCTCTCTCTCTCTCTCTCTCTCTCTCTCTCTCTCTCTCTCTCTCTCTTACACACACACACACACACACACACACACACACACACACACACACACACACACCTCTCAGGATGTCATCAGTCACTTAATCGTACTTTATAGACTTTAATCTTCAGTGTTATCTCAGTGTAGGAGCTGCAGTCTGTCTTAAGCAGCTATATGTTACTGTGCATCTCAACCCTGCTGCCAGGTGTAAATCTCCTCCTTTTCACATCACAGTGCAAACATCGGGTGCGTGAGAAGACTCATTTACACATATTGTTAGTTATTCCACAGTTGCATTGTTTCCTTGTAACTTCCAGGGAAATGATACAAGTCAATACATCTGAGACATCTGAAAGTTTATATTGACGCCCATCTCATTATGAGAGAAGCATTAGGAAAATGTTGCATGGAGGCGCAGAGATTTGAAAGTACATTTTCAAATATTTTTTACTCTCCATTTACTTATTTGACTAAGTATTATTAATTGATGAGCTATATTGTCGACTAATCTGGTAATCATTTTCTGCCACCACATTAAAAGCCGTTTTTTATTTTTATTTTCCTGATGGATTTTCTTTAAACAATAGGTGCATTTAAACCCAAGTCAATACTCATTCATCATTTATGTTGAACTGTATGCTTACTTATGGCAAGCTGCACTCATAGGTTACACATTTATTTGGAATAAATGAATTGAAATGTACCCATTGAGCACTACTTCTTTTAAGTATTATTTTTTTAGTTGTAATTCCATTGTTCTATCCATGATCTGGAATTTATGGATCCATAAGAATATAGTTACCAAAAGTTTTAGAACAATCTCTGTGGCTCCATGTCACTGAGGCTGCAATGATTGGAGAATTAATCGATTAGCTGATAAACCAAATGATTATTCAGTTGATCAAGAGAATTACTGATAAATGATCAGTTATGAAATGAATCATTAGTTGCAGACCTACATGTTATTTCCTTTGTAATTTCCTTGAGGGTTTTGTCATTTGACTGAAACTGTGTTCTGTAGAGTGCATAGAGTGCAGATGACAACAGTGTAATAATTAGGAAATAGAGCTTCAAAGAGAGCAAATAAATCCACTTTGTTCACCCTTTTATTGTTTTAGAAAATGCTCCAGCGAGCCTCTTACAACAGTAAGATGAAGAAACAAACAAACAGGTAAATTAACCTGCAGAAACCTCCAGAGAACACTGTTTTAATGCTTGTTGTAAACTGCAGCTGCCATTGCCCCACTGAACAACAATATTTAAACTTGTACAAACCTCAAGCCAAATGCCGTATCAGTTCTTAACAATATGTAACATTAGGTCTCAGCAGGGCACCGCAAATACAGTACAGATAAGGCACAATGGTGTTTACGAGATAGAGAGGAGGGGATTCATCTCATCCAACAGATGAAATATGACTGGTCTGAAGTCTCTAGCCTTATAATGAAGATAACAAATCTCTAAAAAAAAAAGTCATCAAACTCCAACGCAGTTCTGAGGACTTCACAGCACTGATACGGACAGAGTTGACGTGTTCAGCTTTCTTTTAGGGGCTGTTTGTACCACAATCCTTTTCTTTTTCCATAAAAAAAAAAAAAAAAAAAATTAATGACTTAATGGTTTATGTTTTTTTTTCACCTTTCACACACATACATACTGATAAAAAAAAGTCCCTTTCAAAACAAATTGTAGTTCAGTCCTGTCTGTGTGTAAATGGTCAAGCTCTGATCAGAGCAGTAGAGTCCAGGATGCTCTCTGGTTGAGATACCAGCAGGCTGAGATCCACACAAACATCTTAAACACATTGCTCGGGATGAAAACTGGGTTCCAGAAATGTTGATCCATTGTAAATGGCATCAGGTTACTGTGGTGAGGAAATGAGCTTTGAAAGCCTGATGGATAGTGTGATGATGGATGCAAATGGACAGTTTTATTGATCTGCTCCAGCTGCCCTATTGGTTCGTTTCCTTGGAGATGCTTTAGGGGAAGCCTTGTCTGCAAGACAGGAAGTAAAGGTCAGATATTTGTGTTGCTTCGTATTCATGGAGAGTAACAGTAATATGAGCAAATGGTCACACTAAACCTGCGTTAAGTCTACAGGTACTATAAAAGTGAACGTACTCATGACATTGAGAGTCTCCTGAGGAATCCAGCTGATGTCCACATCGCTCATCCCACCGGTGCCTTTCTCTATTTTCACTGGGATTCTCCTTTTCTGCAATACACAGGTTGAAAGACAACATGTTAAATTTCAAAACCATTTTGTCCATCAGCCTACTTCAATTTCAATTGATCCCTATAAGTTTTACAGGGATGAGGATGGATGACACCCCTCATTAATGTGAGCTCCATTCCATCTGCTGTTGTTGACCTTGCATATAGAAGTATGTTATTATCCCACCACCCGAGTACACATGTAGCCCCAACACACATATCTAAACAGTAAAAATAGAACAGCTGATAGAGGACGGACACATACCGTCCTCGTCTCCAGGACCTGGTACATCCCAAAGAGCATCAGGACTACCAGTCCAACCAAGAAGATGTACATGAACATTCTGCAGAGAAAAACAAAATGATTTCTTTACTCAGGGAACAGAAATCAGTAAAAGAGTTCCACATTTAGTTGGTGTTTCTGTATGCATGATGCATGGCTACTGGATGACTGAAGGGCTTCACAATGCATGGCCACAACGTGGAGCCGTCTATGTTCCAAATGCTTTTTTTTGCTATAAAATTCATTTTAATATCTGCAGCAACCCAGTGAGTTGAAGATGGTGGTATGAAAACATTTCTCTGACCTCTCCTAAGCACTCTGCAGTGTGCTTACTAAATAATGTATGAGCAACTTCAAGTGAAACTTTTTAGCGTAAAACCAGTCACACATAATTGGCCCCTTTGTGCCCTAAAGTGGCCTTTAAGTGGCCCATAACTGCAACAGTTTTGGATGTGTTTTGAGATTTTAGGATGGAAAAGAGCATTTCTTTTGCTTGACTAATTTGCTGGTGACAGTTTCTGGATCTTGCACCAGCAGCACAATTCTGACAACTGATCTCTTTGTGCCAATTTCACACCTCTTTTTGCAGGTTCTTACATGTGCTGCAATCGTCTGGGGAAGCTGAGACTGTGAAGCCTTACAGAGCTGGATACAGCCATAAGGGACGTGGACAATAAATAATAGACAGACAAAAATAATAAGACGTAGACGTGATTTGCATAGAATTGAGATGCAGAAATTGGCTTCATACAACCACCCACCACCTGCTGTGATTTACTCATTTTGCTGCTACACTATAGCTTGCCGACTTCTTTCCACTTTTGCAGTGAAATAATACAAAGAGCAATAGCTTTCTTTACATTTTCATTTACAAGTATGTGTGTGATAAGATATAAGATAAACCCAGCCGAGGAAAGCCTTACGTTTCTCCGTCCAGTCCCTCCTCTAGCTCAGTGATGGTGACAGTCTGGTTGTAAATGGCAGTCTGGAACACGCTGCCCTGAAGAAAAAATGAAAAACTAGTCAGCGAGTACCAAGAACTTCAAGAACTTTCTTCAAAAGTTTTAGAGCTGCTCTCTAAAAATCTCAATGTTAATATGACTGTCAATGATCATGCGCTCACAGCACGGAAACAACATGTCAAAGCTCCGCAGGCAGCGAATAATGACAGAAAGAAGCCACCAGTAGTCCCAGTTATACAGAAATGAAAAAAAAAATACAGCTGTCACATGAATATAAAGACAAAGTGCTGACTGAGAATGACTTCTTCAGGTTACTTTTCATGAATCAGCGAAATTTGAGGTGGGCTGTGAAAAACCTTCCTGTGGACCATCAAATGGTTTTCTATAAATAATGAAAAACTTTTTTTTTTTTTTTTTTTACCTCAGCATCGACGTAGTTGAGGAGGATAACAAGACCGAATGGCCGACCTGCCATGGGCTGAGCTGGGATGAAGGAGTACTCGAAGGAGGCCTGAGCCTGGGGCTGCACTACGGTGTTCAGAGGCAAAGCTGTGAACTACACAAAACATACATCATTAAAACACACAGCTGCTCAACTGCAACACTGTAAGTACTTTTTTGTGGTATTTATTGTGTTTTTTTTGCAATACAAACACACACATAAAGTACATTCATACATAAAAATGCAATGCTGTGGATGTTTTTTTCCTATTTTTTTCCTCTGTTTTTTCTCGCATCACAATGAAATAACAGACAATAAGTCACATGGGCTTCATGGTTTTCATTTACCACATGTGAATACATTATAACCACTACATCTTTCAGAATATGTGTCAACAAAACAACCACATCCCAAAATATCTGAGTCTTTGAGATGTAGACACAGAGCACCTTTTGATCATCTCAAAGTGAAAACCAAACAATTAATGATTACATCTTAAATCATTTTGCTCATATCCAACTCCGGATAAAGTCAAAAGGCAGAGCAATGTTTGCTGCTGGTTTTTATTTCAGATCAAACTTACGTTCTGGATGTAGAACTGGAAGTCTTGGGGGTAACGGAAGGAGGCCTCCAGCGACTGCACAGTGAAGTCTTGACTTGCCTTGTTGGTGAAACCCACCAGGAACCTCACAATCTCATTGGCAGGAAACTCTAAAGTTATTACAGACACAAATAAACAATACAGAAATTACAACATTAGCACAAATAAAGTGGGAGGTATAAGATGTACTAACAAAGCCACAGAATTGGCTGATGTGTTGCCTTATAAGACAAAAGCAGTTCAGGGTGATTTCTTCACTCAGAGCTTCGGTTTTCTACAAAAGTCTGAAAGCCAGGAGCCAAACCAACCTTCTCCTGTCATGAAGACGATGGTGGTGTCAGCGTCAGGGTGGGACGTCAACGGTTTATCAGCTGCTTCATCAGCGTCATCTTCATCTCCCTCCTAAAGTAGCATGACATGGTTACTCAATCACCTGCATGTCACTCTGTAGTTTGCTGTAGTGTCCACCCTCCACTCATGGCATACAAAACAGAGGCAGTGCAGCGGCTCTCATGTTCTTCGAGGATCCTCCAGGGAAGGCTGATGTGTGTGCCAGCTCTTGCAGCCTCCACCTCCAGAGCTCTTCTCACCGCGTGGCTCTGTAGGATGTGCTACCTTGAACGAATGAACTCGATGCTCCTCTCATCGAGGTGTATGCTGAACATGCTTTGCAGTATAACTTTCCGTCAAGCTCAAAGGTGCTGGGGATACTTCGCCTCCCAAGACTGCACAAACGTTGCCAAAACCTGCCAACCATTAATGTCAAGCCCTGCAATACTGCTGTGTGTTTAAAAACATACATACCGTGGGTTGAATCTGATCTTCCTCGACAAGCACCTCTTCCTCATCGTCTTCCTCTTCATCTACAGCAGCATCTGCGTCCTCAGCAATGTCCTCAGCTGAGTCGGAGTCTGCAGAGACGTGGCCTGCGTGGGTCAGAGGACAAGACGATAGGTTTCAGTGATGGTTTCACCATGTGAGGATGGGTGACATGGTGCTGGTATGGCATTAAAGGTCAAACCTTCCAGGGTTTTGGTTGCTGTCACATTTTATTACTGATGCTTTCCTGTTTGCTTGCAATCTTTTGACTGTTTCAGGGATTGAAATGGACAATGAATGCCTGTCTTTGGTCATTATATCCACATTATTGATATTTTCTTCCACATTACATTTTTCTGTGTGTGCTTATCTTTTGCAAAAGCCACAATCATCCTGCGATTGATCAACATTTGCAATATCATGGTATTTGTTCAAAAATATTGAGAGATTTAGTAATATCCCCCAGCTCTACATAGTAATCTGTGGAGAAGAAAGCTCAGAGTAGCAGTGAACAAATGTGTGGAAACAATATAATTTACTTACACAAAAATGTTGCAAAATGTTACATATTTTCGTGGTGGAACTGGAATCTTACACACCAGTATCAGAATGCATACAGACAAAGAAATCAATGTTTTAGCTGGATTTACCCAGCAGTGACGGTCCAAATCTATGCTCTGAGGTTTTTGTTCTTTTGTGACTGTTGATGCATTTTCATTGTTGCCATGTATTTAAACTGGACACTTTGTTGCCAGTTTAACAGCAGAGCAATAAAAAGTTCCCCTTTTCATGCATGTGAACGGGAGAAAGTGGCGTTAAGAGACAAACAGCATCTTATCTATGGTGACGTGTCCCAGCCGGTCACTGCTGCTGCATCCACACCGACTGATCTTTGGCTGAATCCACCTCTGAACGCTCACAAAGTGACACTGAACGGCACATTAACTGGCTAAAGTTATACTTTTACACTGGATCGGCAGCAGCTGTCAGGAGACAAGGATTTTCATTCACCTGAGAGTAAAACAATCAGTCGGTGTGAATGAAACCTGGGACAGCTCGTCCATACATTGATGTTGGCACAGCGGTGCTGCACACTCACAGCTGTGCAGCTGTGCCACGTAATAACTTTTAGAAGTGATCCCAACGTGAGGCGACGACACGGATCTTCAAACGGAGGAGGAAATGTCACTCACCGATGGATATGAGGCCACAGGGGAAGGCCAGGAGGAAAAGTAGCAGCAGTTTTGATCCGAAGTTGAACATTTTGTCGGAGTTGAAGACTGGAGTTAGTAACACATCAGCGTTCAGCGGTGGAGAGGAGGGCGGCGTTCAGCAGGGCCGGGCTAACAGGGAGTTTAGCCCCGCCCGTCTGGAGGAGGGTTCGGGAGGTCCCGATTTTTTTTTTTTTTTAAACTCCATTGGCTTTAGTTTTACACACGAAGGAAGTTGGCTGTCTGCAGAAGGCGCGTGGCGATTCGCTCACATTTTGTGCTCTTAATGTTGTGCAAACTCAGCAGATTTCGTGGTTGCTCCTTCATGCACCTCATTAAATCATTATTAAAGTGAAAGTCGATTCATTTAATTTGATGCATGTTTTGCACAGAGAAGTATTCATATCCTTTACTTAAGTAAAAATAGCAATACTACTACTAATAAACGTATCAAAAGTGAAAGTGTTGTGCAGTGAAATGGTCCCTGTCACTGTTCTACTATTATTTAAATGTGTAACCCTATTACCGGTGTATAAATGTGTATGTTGTATTTTACTGCTGTAGATTAATTTTGAGCTCATTTTAACTATCCATATACTGCAGCTGTTTAATCTACAGCCATGCATCATTTAGAATTGCTGCTTGTAGGGTAGAAAAACAGTCCTGTGAAATTAAGAAAGAAATGAGCAGATGAAGTGTATGTAACGTGATGTGTGTAGCTGTAGCTTTTGACTTACAATGACATAGCTCTCTGCTGCTCGCCCTCTGTGACAATGCTTATTGGAGAAACCACTGGTGTTTAGAACTGGGAGTAATGTGCTGACTGGAACAGGAGTGGCTGAACCCCACTGATCCTGCCACATGTGCAGCTGTGAGGCTGCAGCTCAACAGGGCCGTGTTCCTGTGCTGTGTTCAGTTCACTGCCTGAAGAGTAAATAAGAATTATTTGCTTTTATCGTAGTACTGAAATTATATCTACAACTTCTTATACAGATTGCTATCAGTAGATTTCATGTTACGCTGATGAAGAACAAGAATTCATAACCAACAGAACAGGAATAAAACACACAACACTGAACTCTGTGCATGTAAAAACAACAGCAAGCAAGCCAATTTGTGGGGACTAGCTATCTTGTGCTCTTTCAGGTATATCAAGGTTAAGGTTTTACTCTTGGCTCTAACATGTCTGAAATTAGCCAAGTCCCCAGGAACATGGTTAGCCAAACGTTAACAAACACAGTAACAAATCATGAAGCTGCTATCCTCACCCTGCCCTCTGTTCTAGCTGAAGACCGGCCTTGATGAGAGGACTGACAGACTGTCCACTTCGGAGGGTCAAGTAAATGTAAATGCAATTGTTCACTTTGGAGCATTTTAAGTCTTTGAATAATGCAATGCCAAACAGCTTTACCATTTTCATTTTAATATGGTCATTGAACACTCAGATGATTGGATTACTGCATTTCTGAAAAAAAGGGAACCCCCCCCCCCCAACAACAAACAACAAAAACACCCCCCGCATACATAAATGGAAGATTATAATTTAGGTGGCACGGCCTCACAGCTAGAAGGTCCGGGGTTCGATTCCCGCTGTGGGTGCCGGGGGCGTGTCCTCCACCATGCCTTCAGTGCCTGAATAGCCATTTAAATAGTTTATTCCACATATGATCAAAAACCAGGATTTTAGTTTGCATGTAAACGCAGTCTTTAAATGGCGCTCTGATCCGTGGTGACGTCAACCTTCTACAAGATCTCAGTTGTTTCACAGTAGCTAGTTTGGAATGCATTTTGCCAGACAGCAGGCCAGATTTAGCAGCTCCACTGACACACAGAGAAAGGTTTTGACTCTGTTTTATCAGATCGAGATAAAAGTAAAACAAATTAACTCCATTTCGCTCTTGAAGGTGAAGGCACTGATAATGGGGCTTTTCTTCACACTTACTGGTTCGTCGTAGTCCTTGTTACTGGTGTATTTTTGTCCTTGCAGCTCACGGATGACTTGACAGGTGTATACAGAAATCTAGGGTGCTGCATTTAGCGGATGAGTTAATTTTTAGTTAGTTTCCTCTGATTTACTTGCCATCACAGAAACATAACAAAATGATAAATATATTGAATACTGCATGTTAAATGTGACTTTTTATGTAGTCAAAGACACAAATTGAAAATTGCATCTATTTTTCTGTGTGAATATTCCTTAATTTTGTCAAAGGAGATTCAAAGTCTTGCTACTTGGTGCTACTCTCGGTCTAAAAAAAGTTTGTGGGTTTTTGCAAAAGCACACATCCTGTAACGTGTTAACAGCCCTTCGAAAAACAACACTTCTTCTGTTGAACAGCATCACACTGTGAGAGCACAAACATGCTACAGATGCTGTAGTCTGGCTTGTCACATTTACAGTATCTGTAAAGAGACACAGAGAGAATTGTCCTTGGTTAATGCTTCATTGCCATGACGAACACTAACCCGCCACCTGGTAAGTCTTGATTGAAGATATAGAAAACATCATCTGAATGTGACATGATGATCCTTGATGTAAGGCTTGATGTGAGAGTGACTGATTGCTTCTAAGAGGCCAAACATGCTGAGTATTCATGGTTACACCATCAGACCAGCACAGACATTTGGCATCAAATTTCATGTTACATCCAAGAGCTGTGAGTGGAATAGCTAAAGGCTGATCGTTACACTGGATTTACAGCATATGGGAATAATGCTGGGAATCTCTTACACACTTTTGTCCGTGGAAAGTAGTTATGTACCAGTCAGCCGACAATCACGGGCACAAAGAATGGTTTATCACAGTTTGTAGAAGAAAACATTGAGCCAGTGGTTAAGGACTAGTTAGGTTACATGACCGGAGCTCTCAGTCCATGTTCTTGTTCTAGAGCTGAGTTTTCTGCCAAGAGATCATTCAGATAGATAATAGACACGTAGCATTTGTAAATTACTTTCGATATCACCGTTGTAAAAGATAGATAAAAAGCTGAATGCACAAATTAATACAGTGAGTAAAAGAGAGCTAACATGGGGATTCTTTTGTCAATTTGTGTTTTGATTGCTGATCAGTGGCCTATTTGCTTTTGTACTTACCAACTTTGTTTTTGCATTTGCCATGACAGGGCACTCAGGCACTCTGTGGTGACACGTCAGAAACCAATGGCCACCCAGAGGGTGGTGTATTTTTCCTGTTAAGTGTAGAGAGGGTTCATGACCAGCCCTCAATCATCTATTGTACAGCCAATTCTAGCTTTGCTAGTCAATATCTTTGAATTAACAACTTGTTAAATAACTGTGTGTGTAATGTGTAAAGGGTCACATGTAGTTACGATCTTGTAGTACTTGTAATGTTTATTACCTGACTGCAGTTCTCTTCAGCTCTAACAATGAGCTGAAAGACACTGTGTTTTTCACTAGAAGCACGACAGTAAACTTACTGTACATGACCTGCCTGGTGCCAGACGGCAGACAGACAATGTTAGCGGCAGGCAGGTGAACAATGCTCAGCCTTCAGCAGCTAAAGAGCACAACATTTCTCTCAGGAGTTGGAGGAGACCAAAAACAGAGCTAAAAGAAAAGTGAATTTTAGAATTACATTTATTAGGTGGCAATAAACACAACTCTGAATGCCTGCTAATATCGCTCTGTATCTGCTGGATGTGTGACTAGGCAACAGGTTTGTTGACATGTTTGCCATGAAACTTTCTAAGATGATCATATGTCAGTGCTTTAAATAAATTATGTGTGTATGAAGTTAAAGAAATACATCAAAGTTGTGGTACAGATTAGTCAGACTATCTCATGAGTGCACCCTGAACAGATATATATATATAAAAAGGCAGGATTAAGAGATTAGCACATGGGTATGAACCCTTTTATTTATTCCATATTTTTTGTGGTCCAATTACGTATAAGTTAGTATCTCTGAGGCCAGGACTGGACTAAAGGTCAGTTAAAGCATCTCTCTCCCACTCAAAATATCTCCCTCAAGACCACGCACACACACACACACACACACACACACACACACACAAACACACACACACACACACACACACACACACACACACACACACACACAAACACACACACAAACACACACACACACACACACACACACACACACACACACACACACATACACACACACACACACACACACACACACACACACACACACACACAAACACACACACACACACACACACACACACATCATCATCATCATCATCAGCAGCAGCAGCAGCAGCAGCAGCTGAATACTTAATCTGTTGACTAAAACTCATTGTATCCTTGAGGTCTAGCAAATATGATGGATGCATTTTCTTCCTCATAAAACATTTGCAAAGCCGATTTTTTTTAAACATCAATGTGTAGGATTTAGTGTCATCTAGCAGTGAGGATGCAGATTGCAACACCCCTCTCCTCACCCACTCTTCAGTGTGTCTGAAGACCCTATGGTGGCTGTGAAAGACAAAGGTTTGGTTTGTCTGTTCTGGGCTACTGTAGAAACATTGTAGTGAAACATGGCGGACTCTGTGGGAGATGACTCTCTCCCTCTTTAGATATACTGATCTCCTTCAAAGGTAACCAAACACAACAATTAAATCCTATACACTGCTTGTTTATGTGCAGGTTTACCAGCTTCCACCTTGCCTTGATTATTATATACTGTATTATATTTTACTTTAGTCAAGTCAGATAGGGATTCAGTGAAATGAGTAGTCTACTACTGTACGTTGGACTAAAACAAGGCTTTGCAAATGTCTTTTTTCTTTGAAGCAGGAAATGCATCCAACATGTTTTGCTGAGCATGTATTCTTGCAGCAAAAACCTACTGCACTGTGCAGTCACTCAGTTCACGCACTCGTGTGTTTGTGAGCATCTCAGTAAAACCACATCATCTGCTGCAGACGACTGAGCAGATCCACTGAAGAAGGTGGCTATGTAAGCATCTTGCTCAGGGACACCACTGCTGTGCTTCTTTCCATGATTTGTTTAATTGTCTTGTTTTACCCAGCTTGTGCTCTGTAAATAAACTTGCCTTGGCCCTTTATTCCTATGGTCAGTGTTGTTTGATTCTGTGTGGGGTGACACAGTGGTGCAGTGGTTAGCCTTCCACCTCACTGCGTAGGTGGGATAAACTTCCTATTTTATGCAAGAAGTGGTTTTCACCTATGACATACAAGGCTGAAGGTGAATTCAGTCTGTGTGGTTCAATGGTACTCGAAGTCCCCCTCCAATCAAAAATGGTCCAAACTGCAACTTAAGAGAGGTTTGATATGGAAACTTATCGCTTCCAGACACTGAGAATGGACATCTTGTGTTTTGCAGTTAAACTTTTTCAATGCAGCAGGAGTAAATTCAAAGAAGGGTCTTTTCTCCTGTTTTAAAACAGGTCATCTTATGATTCACAATAAATAATGTTATTTTTCTCAGTTTCTCCAGGTGGGAACTCGTTATGTCAACCAGTTACCCAATATGTGCTATTTGGGGTTCTCGGCACAGTGCTGGTCCTCTCACTATGTTGGAATATTTTTTGCTGTGTATCAAGATGTTGCTCAGGTAATTTCATGATTTGCTTTTAAAAAGTTCAGTGAAAACAAATGTTTTTCTTGTATCTGATGGTGAACGTATTATCCTTTATACTGCAACAGGAAAAGGGATATGTCAACCAAGAAAAAGGTATGTCGCTTGTATGTTCACTGTTCAAAGGAGGCAAAATTATGTTCTCTTCAATTGTCTGTGTTTTAACAACTCAGTGCCAAACAGAAAAAAATATATATTCCTGTCTGTTTGTCCAATTTAAGACGGAGCCCAAGGCAGATGGAAGAAAATCCTATTTATGGAAACATAAGCTACATGCAGACAAGTAAGTGCTTTGTACATGAGTCTCTATATGCCGTTATCTGTGTCTGCTTACAGTGTGATGTTGTTTTCCACAGGCACGACTTTGCTCAACAAAGCCGATGCTCCACACTCAAGGGATCAACAGAGAGCCACTTCTGACTCACAGGTAGAGTCTTTACAAAGACTGAGGCCTTACCTGTAGGTCCACATCACACTCTGCATCTGCCGTTAGTTCACAGGCGTCACTAACCTTCACAGCAACACTTTGTTTTAAAGGATATGGGAAAGCAGCAGTAGCATAGAAAGTAAGCAGAAGCACCAACATGAAAAAAATTGACTCAGAAGGATGAGATTGGATAACACTATAAACCTGTTCTGCTCGTATAACGTTGTGTGAAGATGTTATATAATTGCGTTTTGTTTCTCCTTCCAGTCCAGAACTCAGGACTGCTATGCCAACCTGACCCTGAAGGCTCCCAGACTGCAGGCGGGCCGCAGCTCGCCACAGATACAGTACGCAGATGTAGTTCAGCTAGAGGAGCCGTCAGAGTCGGGGAAGGAAGATGAAGGCAACACAGACGCCCTATCCACCATGTCTGATCTGTATGCCTCTGTGCAAACTCAGCGCACCAAAACTGTCGACACTGCAGATGACGGAGAGGGCTACGCCAACCATCTGTGAGAAGAGCTCCAACCCTGATACTGAGATGCCACAAATGGTGACTGTGCAACCTGACCTGCCACCACAGGATGGCGCTCTTTGTTCTTCGTTACATCAATAATCCCGACCCCTGTGTGAAGTGATGTTGTGCATGTCATACCTCTCACGCAGACTAACTGAATTGTACTATTTTTACTGGCTAATGCTCAATGTGTTTTTGATACTTGCCTTGTTTTCAGGTTGCTGATGTTTCTGAAGCATTTGATTGTTAATATCATATATCCTTAAATTGATTGTTGATTCTATAATAAATCACACTGGGACTAATTAATTGTGTGATCTTTACTTAAGACCTGTTTCAAGACATAAAAATACTCTGCTTTGAATAATAATTTGTGTCTGATATGTTTTTTCCACCAAAACCTTTAACTTCAAGTTTCAGGTTTTCTCATCACACTTGTCTTTAAAACTAGCATGTAGCTACATGTGTTAAACTCAGAGAGTTCAACCTTCATTAGATGAATGTGAAATGTCATTTATCATTATCAGTGGTCAGTTCTCTTTATTATTTGGCTTTGACTATTAGTTAGAGTCTGCACTTTGTATTTTACATAACTCATTTATGATGGCAGTGATAACAGCTCAGGAGGCACTTATCGGTGTAGAAGATAATAAGCTCTCATAATGATTAAGAACTATTTGCAGGACAGTTATAACACTGTCCTCCAACAGAACGAGAGAGTCACTTGTCCACTGTTGTGAAGAGTTTCTCAATCACATCAAAATCTGATTCAGAATCAGCACTGTCACCACAATCAGTGATTTGAACGCATGTGAAGCACCTGTGAAAATGTGCAGAGGTTGAGTATTGAAAAGAAAACGTTCGCACAAGTGGCTGAAGTCATGATGGTCCAGCCAACTTTCCCATATCAGAAGGTCACTGCAGTCCTTTATTAAAAGTCACATTTCACAGTAGTTATTGTCACAGTGGTGTGATGTTCTTGACAAAAGTGATGACACTAAATCAAAAAAATGTTATACTATGCATGCTATATACTCTTAATAATTGGATTTGTGAGCTTATTTAATACCCGAAAACATTCCTTGTCTGTATACATGACACACAGTTTCCAGAAGAAGAAAATTCCATGAAGTGGACGATCAAATGAACATCAGAGTTTGCATCAGCGTTCTGTGAGCTGAGAACCTTACTTTCCCATTGTCCATGATTAGATAAGGCATTATGTCTACCACAGCATTCATTAAAGGACTCTGTGGTGATAGACAAAATTTTTTACCTTTGTAAGCAATGACATGCACTTTAATGCAGGTGACCACATTCCTGGCAGGACAAACCAACACCTGCTATCACCTTTTCTTAAGTACCTAATAAACTTTATAGTGAACATGTTCTTCATTTACAGCGGTACAACTCTTTGTTCAAACTTTGGATTTTTACCAGATTTTAATTATGAAGAGCTGCAGTGGACCAGATCTCCAGAAATCTCCAGATAAGCAAAGTAGTAAATATAAAATGCAAACACAGGAAATGCAATCAGTTCACTGCCTTGATCTCCAGAAATGATGGCAGGAGATTTGGCATTAAGCAGTTGTTTATGGATTGGTCTTATGTGATATCTCAGATGCCTCATGTCATACACTCTGTGGCTAGCATCAGCAGGATGTACTGTATCATTAGAGGCAGATATCAACAGCTTTTGAATCAAATGAGCACCAGTGTAAGACATGGTTATGTAACAACTGCTGAAAGTCCATTTCAGTTGTATGGGGAGAAAGACACTGACTCCAAGCTGTGACACTGAAAACAGATAAATGACTATCTGAAAAGGTTTTGCAACAAGATCAATGTATTCAAATGTGCACTGTAAGAAATTCCCTTGTTAAACTACAGTAAACTACTGGCAGCTACAGTTGCCTGCATGAAACTGTTATTCTACAGTGTACCTACCATAATCCATAACAACAGTTTATTACTGTAAAAAGTCAAGGTTCTGTGCTGTATTATTTTTAGCTTTGTAGTATAATACTGTCAGCTGGTTGTTTGCACAATACCGTTATTTTAGTGTTCCTACTGTAATCTCCAGAATTCACAGTTTTTTTTTTTTTTCACTGTAAAATGTACTACAGAACTGTAGAATGTAGAAAAAACCCTGAAAATTGCGAGCACAGAAATGACTTGGACAAGTGAATGCCTCACAGAATTAGTCTTTTAATAATGTCAGTGCAGTATCCATTCAGAAACTGACAAATCTGAAATCATTTTATTTTTGTAGAAGACATAAAACATGATCCATGAAAACACAATTCCTTGTACTAAACAAGTTCTCAGTCTGCATGTCCTCATCCATGTATCCTGAATTCACTTCTTTTTTTTCCTGAACTATGACAAGAGATGCCTATAGCACATTACATTTGTTACATTCAGTAGCCAATGCACTTCAAAAAATAAAATTATTCTAAAATACAAACCACAAGAACAATTAATCAAGTGAAACATGTTCTCAACAATTCGTATAC